>NC_081774.1:5086732-5386732 GCF_963082965.1 Carassius carassius | reverse complement strand
CTTGATGAGTGATTTAAACACACCTCCTCAAAGTGAATCTCTTTGTGAACGTTTTCAATCGTTTTTATGAGTGTTTATAGCCTATAAGCTTAATAATAAGGTTATGTTTAGCTATTCAAAGGAGTAAATATTACATATCTAAAAACGATCGTTTGCCGCCATCTGCTGGCGTAAATATGTAAATTAATAATTTAAATTAATATTGATGAGGAACAGATTTAAAAGACTCGAGTCAATGAGATGAATCTAAATTCCCCAAAGAGCAATAGTTGTTTGCCTTAGTAATACACACCATCTAAACAGGCTTGGATATTATACAGGCCATCACTGTAGGGTGCCTTTTGGTGTCCTGTACATAGATAACTCATTTTCCATGATAACTTAACATAAAAAATGACTATGAAAGGATGTGTTAATTTAAGTTTTTGTATTCATATGAAAAGCATTACGTGGCTCTTTAGATGCATTATATATATATATTTATATATCTGTGTGTGTGTATGCGTGTGTGTGTGTGTGTGTGTGTGTGTGTGTGTGTGTGTGTGTGTGTGTGTGTGTGTAAGAGGGTGTGTTATTTTGCTATGTCCCATGCACTGTTCTATAAATTTGAATGATAGGTCTAGTAGAATATTGTCAAATCCTAAAAAAATCAAAATAAAATGTTCCTATTGATATTTTAGTTAATAAGAGATTACTCTAGTGTTTTAAAATGTTGGTAATAAAATTCTATTGGGGATCCGTACCTTTAAGAAAAGGTCGTCCCCTTTAGTGACATCAGGACAACAAATTTTTTGTCTCTTCAGTGACGGGAATTTCAATGGATCAGGTGAAATTTGTTTGGTGACTTTTCAATTGAAAAATTTTCTTTGTAAGAGTGTGGTTACTTGCTTTGCAAGCTAACATGCCCACCGTCAGCATAAAATATGTCTGAAGTGATTTGAATAGCCTACAGCATTTTCAAATATGTAAGTTTAAATATACCAAATTCTCTTCAACTAGTCACAGTTTGTTGTAAGCTAATATGCTAAATGAAACTCAAAATGTCCACCACCCTGTCCTTGTTCCAAAATGTTCACCCTGTCAGCCACTTAGACTCAATCAAGTGGACATAAACATGAGGGTGGACATAGCATTCATTTGTAGTTAATATTGCTTGAAAACTAAAATGACTTTATGAAAGTATAATTTGCAATGAAAATGTTTTTAACAGTAATATGTGTCCATGACAGGGTGGACATATGATTTATGCTTTGAATAATTGCCTATAATTATCTCAAAAAAAAAAAAAAAATGTATGGGAGCTCAGCTGATGTGTTTCTATAGTAGGCCTACTTGAGTGTATAATATTTATGATATGACATAAAGCAAACAGGAAATTATTATTATTATTATTATTATTTTTTTTTTGGTGATATTGCCCCATATATTACTAAAGAGCGTAATTAAACCCATTTATTAACCTTTTCCGTGTGTGAGAATATTTACCCAAGCCAAGTTTGTTTCTGTATGTCTCGTATATGTTCCTCTATACATCTTTCTCAGCAGGACTTTCCAGTATGCATCACTTGTATTCATAATTAACCTAAGAGTTTAGCTGGTTTTGATCCACTAACATCTGATGCATTTCAATCTTCAAAGCTGCTGTAAAACTGAAATAGTTCTGCTCATAAATGTTGTTGATTTTTACAGAAACAAGTTCAGATTTGGTGCTGTTAGAAATTCTGATGGAACAGATTTTTTTTTTAAATATTAGCCAAGCCTTTGCTGACATCCAGTGGTTGATTATAATAAAGACATTTTTCTGGGTTCAACTGTGGCATTATTGCCACAGATATTAATAATAATCATAATTATTATTATTATTATTACTTTTATTATTACTTCTTTTACTACAATGTAGGCTACTCAGTATTGCCTAATAGACCTCCATGAGTCTTCATTAATTGTGGTATTCAACAACAGCCACAGATGCTGTTCAGCTCGAGAACCAACAATTATTCAAGTGTTTGTATAGTAAGGCATTTTAGGGGATGTTTTGAAATCATTCTACCACTCTCTCCCAAAGAACCGAGTCTCTCCTGGCTTTAACACTAGATGGCTTTAACATCCAACCTCTTCAAGACATCTGAAGGAGAGAGCCAGACAAGGAGAGAGAGTCTGAACTTCTCAGAGACAGTAATCGTAAGGCTGGCCTAGATTCCAGCTCACTTGCTTGGTTGGTCCTGTACTGGGTCACCAGCTCTGATGGAGTGGAGCAGGTTAAAACTAATTTATATTTTAACAACAGACATTTCTATGGCCCGTATAGCCTTACACAGAGCAACAGAAAAGGTTCAGTGTAGCAGCCACCACCTTATCTTGTAGAGAATTTGTTTTTAAATTAAACACTGAAACGTGAGCAAATCAGACTCATACAGAGTATGTTTTGTCTATGCATTTGTCCTTTTACATCATTTCAGAGCAGTTTTGTGATTCAGATTAACTGATTCTTTATCAACTTAAACTCAAAAGAATGATTCATTTATGAATGGGTCATCATAAGACTTGAGAATGTGCCAAGGATATTAACATTTTCACCTTAATATTTTAGTCTGTTTCTTAAACAGGTTTCAAAAGACTTGGGAATATAGTGCACAAGTCATGGGGACTACTTTTATGTTGCTTGTGCCATTTTTGAAGCTGGAAAAACACTGTCTCCATTGTAAGTGCATGAAACATTTATCTTTTTATGCTGAAATTGAAAAAATTAATGACAGAGCTGCAGTTCTCCGCCTCTCCAGTGGTAGGCAGTACATGACTTTTTGCATGACTGATGCAATAAACAACTGTAGAGACTCTACTACACAAACATGTAGGTTTTTTTTTTTATGCAAATCAGAATTTTCAGCATCCATTACTGATAAATTTGATAAAAAAGTTATATACTGGAATCTTTATTAAATAAAAATATTACTTATTTTTTTGTTTATTTGATATATATTAGCCTTGTGTTACACCACAGTATTTTTCTGAGTGCATAATGAGACACACTCAAAGTTCAGCTAATTCAGAAGGGGAACTCATGTCATATTTTAATATCATTTGATAAAAATCAAAAATCCAATTATATGTGAATGTGTTTGAGGGCACTATACCAGGGGGACACATGTTTCCATAGAAGAAAGGATGTGAGTTCGAAACCTGATGTAATTCTCAGCAATCCTGGAGAACGTCCTGAGCTTCTAGAACATTTTTACTGTAGCCATGCTGAAGTGTGTGTGAGACGGAGAGAAAGAAAGAGACATTGTTTATCCCTTAGGATAACACTGCAGGTTTAAACAGTGCTGAGGCCAGCAGAGCAAAGTCTTGAAACTTAATCTGAAAAAAAAATAAAAAATAAATAAAAAACACAAACCCCGGTGGCTTCCCTCAAGACACATCCCAAAGTGCTGTCCAGGTGTAAGCAAACTGACAGCAAACTGACAGACAGATCCATTACCATAATGCTGATAGTGTTCATGACATTAAATCGACTCCTTAAAACTAAACTTCAGCAACTAAAAGCTTCTACTAGAGAGAGAGAGAGAGAGAGAGAGAAAACTACTAGAAAGCATCAAACATTTTTTAGCATAAAAGAGGGCAACATTCACCAATCTATATGGCTTTGCGTTGAGCACAGTGGCTTTAGCAGTCTTATTGTCAGTTTCGTGTGGTTATTGAGGAGCAGCACTGTGTGAAAATGGCTAGTCATTATGGAAAAGAATCTGTGGCATACTGAAATAAACTCATTACAGAGGAACATTAAATACAATACTCATAAAACTACTTTTCATTCGCGACCTGCAGAAATCATTTTGTAAATGAAGCTAAATATCGTTAAATTTTTGATGCAGCTTAAATCTTCACTGAAAAACAATGCATGACGATTTGCAATGAATAAAGAGCTATAATAAAAATATTTTGTCTAAACTAGACTGAAATTTTAGATGTATAAGCTCCTGTGATCATTTAGTTATTGGAGAAGGGCATGCCTGGCAATAATGTTCTTTTGATAGTCTGGTAATGGGTGGTAAAGTTGAGTGTGTTGCATTGTGGGATGTTACAGTATATCTTTGCAGTGGTCTCTGGATGTAGTAGTATATTCACACAAAAAAAAAATGCATAATCAGACTTAGAAAAGTTAATTACAATGCAAATACACTTTCATTCAGGTACTGTTATTCACACATATTTAGAGTCTAATCTGAAATCAGCTTGGCTCCATAAAGAAGGTTATAGTCATTACAAAATTCCATTACACCCCAATATTCTTTACTTCAGGAGCGATGCTAGTTTTCTTATTATTTACAAAATTAAGGACACGGATGGATGTGCAGAATAACTCCGTCATGCATTCATGGTTTCACTTTACCCTCCAGATTCTTATTAAATCAACCTGGTGGAGCCCAGCAGGACCAAGTCAATATTCCATATTCCAAACTACTCAGCCTTTCTTATTTGACTGGTAAAAAAAAAATAAGAGCGAGAAAGGAAAGAAATTTTGGGGAAATCTCAGGTGAGTCAGACATGGTCTGGTGCAGTGAGGAAACCACAGCTGCATTAACCTGCAGGACCTGCGACCATCTGTCCAGCTGTTTCACTGGAAGCATCGAGACATCTGAGGCCTAGTGAACACACAGATCATGAAAGACCACTGAAAATGTTTAGCTGTAAATTTCTGTGAGTTTGCCTCATAATTATAACATCTTTTTTATTTATTTTCAGGCTATTTAGTCTTTCTGTCTGTTTCTAAAACATGAAAAGTATATAAAAAATCGATAATATTAATAAAACAATATTTTTAAACAACAAATGAAACCAATTGTGTGAAAAACAGATGTTTCTGTACACTATGTACATACCATCAATTCAATATGTACGTATTTTTTTGTTTTTAAATAAATTATAAAATATACACATGCATGCATGTGCAATCATATATTATGTATATGTGTGGATGTGTATTTTTAAATATATTTTAAGTATTATTAAATATATATTATAAAAAGTATATATGTATGTGTATACACACACACACACACACACAGAGTATATTGCAAAATTAAGGATACAAATGGGTTTGTGGAATAACTCCATTTTATATACTGTATGAAAAATATAATTGTATACAAAATATTTTTAAAATACAATATTTGAACTTTCTTTGCCTCTGCAACAGCTTTTTTGTTTCAAACCCAGGCTCTATATCTTAAAGGAAAGGAGAAAGTTTTATTGTAAAGTTAATGATTCTTAACTCAACATGGTCACATAGATGAATCAATAAAGATGGACAGTGCCCTTTAGGAACATGCCAATCATCTCTTTCAGATACCAGTCATCTGTTCATTGCTTCACACAAAATTTGTGGCCAACCGAAAGCACAATGTGAAAATGAGAGGCAAATGCTGTATTTACATGTGATTGACATAAACAAATTACGCACCGAGGGCGATGAGCTCAGCAACAGGTTATCATATATCAGCAGTCACTCAAGGGAGCAAATTGTGTTTTGGCTGAATATTCACTGGCACAGATACGGATTACGCCACACAAGTTCTTCGTGATGCTAAACATACCTTAGGGCAAAGTGTTTGCTGATATATTTCAATAAGGAGACAAGGATGTGCTACATTTGCCTCTGCGATGGAGCCTTTCCAGCATGTCTGCAATTTCAATTTGCATTCCCTAATGCTGTTATTTGCTTTCCAGATGCCTGGAGCACCAACCTGCCCCCCTCCCACCATTGTCAGTCGACAGCCCATGGATCACTACCCGTCCCCAACACACACATACATGCATTTTGATTGGCTCATCCATCAGGTCTCCAACAAGCACCGAATCCAGGGACTGTGGGGAAAATGAAAAATCATTGACTGGTAAATTGGCAAGTAACAGGACCTCACTGCAGTTTAACAGAATCTCGACACAATTTGATAGCGAGTCAGAGTCTATGGGATGAAAAATGGAAATATGCAGGGAGAGAGGGAGTTTAATTGAGTCTGTCCTCTGTGGCCCTGTTTTGAATATCAGATTAAGTATGAAAATGAGCAGCTGTCTTTTGAATATTTAGAAGACAAAGACAAAGAGAGTAATGATGACTGACCAAGCGCTGACTTTATAAAAAGATGCAAATCATATTATGCTTTTCTTCATCTATATGCATGTAAAACATCTGAACAAGGAAATGTTCCTTTCTATTATTTAACAGCTGTTATGAGAGTGCTACAATACTGCAAAGAAATAAAATAACTAGATTTGTATATTTTTAAATAAAAACGTGAGTTATTTGCTTATGTAAATCTTGTCCCTACAACAGTGTTTGGGGCGGTTGCTGTGGAGTTGTGCCATGTGGAGAATGGTTGCTAGGATAATCGAGGGTTGCTAGGGTTTTCAAGCTGCATGATTTGAGACATCATGTATGCTAAAAAATGATGCAGGAATAGTCACATGCAAACAAGGTTTGTTGAAATCTCTAACCCCGAGAGCAATTGCAAAAGTAATGTTTGTCTTTGCAAGCAACACTAAAATACTTTTTCAAACCAGAAAAAAACTTAAGGAGATTTTATGAAGACAAAATATTTTGGCAAGGCATTATGAATGGTCTATTATATCTCTAGACCCAGCAGTGCACAATCTTAAGAGACACAACTAAGGCTTGTCAGAAAAACATTCGCGAAGCCAACAGAATTGTCTTTGAATTGCTAATCAGTGACTGGCTTGGACAGTGTCCCAGTTCTTTGTTCTCCTCTGATTGGTGGACCCGCGGGGTGCAGCGGGCAAGATTTTCCATATCTCTGAGAAATAGGAACATTTTTTATGAGGAAATCATTTAATATCAGGCTGCTCCAGAGGGACTTTCAATGCAATTAGTTTTTGATGTCAAAAGTCACTTTGGAAAATGTGTCTACAAAATGACAGAAGTTATCTATGCATTTTAACTGTGAATCTCATTCTAGTCTACTGCCATTTGTTATGACGTTATTATAGTGCAAGTGATAACTATAATAAACTCTACGATGTCGTTATCAAGTAAATCCACTTCACCAATTACTCTTCAACGGTGATAGAGCTACCGTAAAAAAAAACGGAAGTTCAAAGACAACATTCTGATGAGAGTTATTGTACATGTAGGCTAGTTTCAAATTACTTAGAGTAGGCTATCTAAACTGGACTATCAAAATAAAGTGTAACCAAATAATGACAGAACCAGCAGAATCTGATTTGTCTGCATAACTGAGTTTCCACAATTCATTAATTTCAAGTGACTTAAGGTTGTTGTTGTTGTTGTTTTTTAAGTACAATTCATTTTTTCAAATGCTACTGATGTATCATCCACAGAAAGTTGACAACCTTGTGCTGCATCACCCCCAGCAAGTAAAATTAGAGTGCTTAAGTTTGTTCGAGGAAAAAGAAAAGTTCAGTTTCTTCCACTGAATAAATTACCCTTCATAGAATGGTGCAGAATTATTTTAATTCAGAAGGCTATATGAACACACCTGCGGTCTGCCCTGGAGGCTTGTTTCAGGCTTACAGTAAAGATAAAAGCAACACATCTATAGCCTATAGGCTACTTTCATTTTCAAGCATTTCTTAAAAGCACAACTTTTTTTTTGGTGGGAAATACAACACTCATTGTATTTCTGAAATCACTCTCAGAATCTGTCACTGGCGTCTTCATAGATCAATATTTCATTTCACCACAACAGTATGGAGTTTGATCCACAGGCGCGCTCAGGAATATTTCAGCTGTTTTCGAAATGATGTCTGGTGTCAAGCTCTGACATTTAGTGGCTAGTTCCTGTCCTCGAGCCCTTTTGCATGCTGTCATGGAGATAAGGGGAAGATTATGGGATGGCCGAGTGGTGAGCGTGTGATGTGAAGCTAGTGCTGTTTTTCTATGTGAGAGAGGAGCCAGTCACCAGTAAAGGTCTCCGCTCAAATCAGAAGGTCAATGCGCTGGCTATCAGCCTGCCTGTCTGTTCTGTGTACGTGTCATGGCTAATTTAGTATGCTCCGCATTTGTGTTTTCCACACAAATCCACTGTAATATTTTGTCACTGTATATATATATATGTATGCATTTGTCTATGTATCTTACAAAAAAAAGTATATACAAAAGGCCTGAAATATTAACCACAAACGGTAGCTATACACAACAATAGCACGCAACAAAAGGCACAAGATGGCGCTTATGAAAAGGGGAACGCGAGAGTCCACGGTGTGATTTAACTGATTTGTAGCATTGCCACTGTTAGAAAATATCAGTCCGCGATATGCTGGTCAGAACAACATTCACAATTGCTAATCAGTGACTGGCTTGGAAATTGTCCCAGTTCTCTGTTCTCCTCTGATTGGTGGACCCACAGGGTGCAGCGGGCAAGATTTTCAGTATCTCTGAGAAATAGGATTTTTTTTAAATTAGGAATCTTTTAATATCAGGCTGCTCATGAGGGGCCTTCAATGATTTGTAGCATTGCCATTGTAAGAAAATATCAGATATAAAATATAAAGATATTCTGCAACTGAAAATGACATGACATACAGCCAAGTGTGGTGACCCATACTCAGAATTCATGCTCTGCATTTAATGCATCCAAAGTGCACACACACAGCAGTGAACACACACACACACTGTGAACACACACCTGGAGCAGTGGGCAGCCATTTATGCTGCAGCGCCCGGGGAGCAGTTGGGGGTTCAGTGCCTTGCTCAAGGGCAACTAAGTTGTGGTATTGCCGGCCCGAGACGCAAACCCACAACCTTAGGTTTAGGAGTCATAATCTCTAACCACTAGGCCACGACTTCCCCATTGTCGATTGTTGAGTATTTCGGAGAGCCATGAGATGTAAATATTGGAATCGGGAATTTGCATTGATGATACTGATAGCTGAATTTATCCTATATCTATATATTGACCAAACTAAAGATTTACAAAATAGTAAAAAAAAAAAGGGGGGGGGGGGCTTTATTCTCTCAGGTGTTGACTAGTTTATAAGCCAGTCATAGCTTAACAGGAGTAGAGAAGGGGGTGTGGTTCAGAGACACTAGAGAACTGCTTTTAGACACATGCATTAATTCATTATTTGAAATAATTGTAGGAAGTTCAAGTTATAGGGCGTCTTGCTAACTGTGTATTTAATTCTCTGAAATGGACCCAATGATTGGAAGAAATGTTCTGGATTTTCACTCTTGCTTGAGGATGTATGGATTTACCCCACCTTCCAGACAACATCTCCAACTTGATGACAACAATTCAAAGACTTGGTATCTTTTTTATATTATTTCATGGCAGATAGAGCTTTTCATTGCAGTTGTATTTAAGGAATGTGTTGCTTAAAGCATTTGCTTATGCTTGGTACAAATGGGCTTAGGTTTCATTCATTTAGAGCTTGATTATGTTCTATTTGATAACTGCGTTTATGACTATGACATGTGCTGTTAATGTATAAATATTAAATTATTTTATTTCATAAATTTTTTTACGAAATAATGTCATTTAAAACCGTAGTTGGTGCATTATAAAGTGTTTATTGTTATATTGTACTGCTAGCTAGTAAAGCTAGTTCTCCAAAGCAAGTGGCAAGGAAAACCACCCAGGTTAATCAACATTGTCAAGTCATCATTTCTCTTATTAATTAGTTTCATCTTCATCTTATCAATTGGAATTCATCTGGGAGCTTGTTAGACCTTCAGTACAGGAAGTTTAGTTTCAGTCATCCACAAGAAGACCTGGGACTACAGATTTTTGAGTATTTGCTTGTTTGGATTGAAAATGTAATAGTTTAGCAAGCCTAGGCTTACTTGGCAAAACCCGGCCTTATATGCTCGACTCTTTAAATCTATTCTAGTATCTTCTTTGTTCAGGGTCTCCCTCAATCTCCCTCTTGTCAGCCCCTCATTTCCCAGAGCTGGCAGCCTAATGACACTGTAATTGAGCGTTACCCAGATAGCCGTGGCGTGATAATGGAACAGCTCTGTGCTGCCGGAGCAATCTTGGGTTGAAATGATTTGTTTGTCTAAATGCTCATCCCTCTTCTTGCGCGGTGTGAATGAGATGGTCGGCTCCAGTGGCATGGCAATGCTTGGCCTATTCTCTCTAGATCACACTTATCTTTACATGCTGCAGGAGATGGACTGTTACCTATAGTACTGAGAGTATGGATCCTATTGGATTCAATTCCGTCTTAACTTGAAATTTAGATGGTCATTTATGGTCCAAAGCTGGTACAAGATGGTCTATCTTTTGAACCTGTCATGGGGGTCTTAGCTAACCCAGTAAATTTAGGTTGAGCTGATTAGTTGGTAGTGACAAACCAGCTTTGTTCCAGTCTGGTTCCCAAAAACCTGCATTCTACAAAAACTGATTGAAATTTTGCTCAAATTCTTTCTCTCTACTTTAAAGTCTCCTTTTTGAGCTTGCTGTTGTACAGTTGGTCATAAGACTTGCTATAAACAATGGTAGTTACCTTCAATGATTTAAAAACTGGCACAACAAATCGGACATCTTAATGCAATGCAGAAAGTTGTAAAGTGCATAGAAACCAATGCAATCTGAGCCCTACTTTCTCAAAGCTATTGCATAGCATAGAAAAATCTCAAATGTTTCTGAAATAAAGAGAAAGTGTGTGTCTTTGTGATGAAGCTATTTTAAGGTAATGTGACTCTTTGAACATGAACTTTAAGTTTGTCGAGATTAGGCTGTCAGACTGCAGAAATGTCACAGGAAGGGTTTTTTCTTTGTACCTCCAGCAAGCAACCTGATTGGTATTATGGGACTATTGTAATATTTGCACTGATAAATCCTGGAAGTTGATATGGATAATGCCACATATACCAGTCGTAACTCACTGGAGACAGAATGAGGGAGACGTTTTAAGTATAATGTCAATGTTAAATTAAAATCTACATTCTAAATGCAGCTTCCTGGACTTATAGCCGAAGATTAATTGGTAAATGTTATAAAAAAATGTCTTCATGTGTTATGCATTTCGGAGACAACTTTTATTCAAAGCCTAGCTATGTTTACATTAGCTAATGTATAAAACTGCATTTATAAATTTGAGCTATTAATTTTGCCCATATTCTCTGGCAATCAAACTCATGACTTTAGTGCTACTATAGTGCTATTTTCTACTACTTTTCCCAATCCAATAATTTCCCTATGGGCAGTTACTTTTATCTTTTTTCTCAATGAAAATCCTGTTTCATAACAGAATTAGAATTGCTTGTGAAATACATTTCATGTTATTATATTATATTACATTATAAAAATATCACAAAGTCGGAAGTGTTTTGTTGGGTTTCTGCTTCAGGAGTGTGACTTTGCTATAAGAGAAATGGAGGCGCACTTTCATCATTGTGTCGGCAGATAAGAGCGTGATTTAATGGCTTGACCCTTACCCTCGGACATATGCTGTGCAGCTCCATCTTCCTGCTCCATCTTTATCAGTCAGAGCTCGGCTGCTCTCACAAGACCGCCAGCTCAGAGAGGTAAAGTTCAAACGCTTTTCAGGAAGAGATTAGGGAAACGTTTTTATGTGTCATGAAGATGTGATAAAGCCTTCTGTCAGGGTGAGCTCTCGCTTTGCTCTCGGGCGGCCGTAGGTACACTCCTGTGATGCCGCAGTGGGCAGGTCTGGAGATTTTAAGGGGATCTGAAAAATAAATGATTCTAGCTTTTCGCTGCGTTTTCATTGGGGGATGTGTTTTTCTAAGGAGATTTGTGCGTCTCCACAGCTGTCAGAAGAGAAGAAAGAATATTGTAGTGATGCTACTGTTGTCTATAGAACATCAGTCTCTCTAAAGGGAAAGAAAAGAAAAAACTGTTAAAAATTCCACCAGAAAGTTGTCAGAAATGGATTTGGGAAGTTTTGAGAGCTTTAAAAATATGAAAAAAATAAGTGTTTCACTAACTAGTATGGGTGAGGTGTTCTGTTGTCTACATAATTTTGTAATTTATGTTAACATGGGTGATCATATGTGCTTATGGTTTTCTGCAAGGTCCCTTTTTGCAGTGTATTGTCATAAAATGATTTAAAGCTTTGTGGTAGATTTATATCCAATTAGTACAACTCTAATTGCACACGAGCAAGAGGAATCTTTTCCAACATATATGCTTTTTCATGGTTGTCATGGTGCTGACGGTCAGTAGTGTCACAAGCTAATTAAAGAGACCCATCTAAACAGATAACCTTTCCCCCAAAAATTTATTTGACACACATTTGGGGTGAACGAAACACCAATTAACCCTGAAAATGGTTAACGACCTTAATTATAAATGTTTTATGTGTTTAATTTTAGAAAATTCATTATTCATTGTGGTTCTGATAAATGGCTCCCCTTTTCCTCAGGGTTAATCGTATGACGATAGCAAAAGAGTTGCATTACTCTGGCCAAAGCCGTGAGATAGGCCTATATTTGTGTTTATTTCTTATTTACTTATTTTTAAATTGATGTTTTAAAAAATATTTAAGCAATTAAATCTCAGATGTTATTAAGATCGTTCTATTATCTATTGAAATAAAAAATAATATTTAA
This sequence comes from Carassius carassius, assembly GCF_963082965.1. Taxonomy (NCBI): domain Eukaryota; kingdom Metazoa; phylum Chordata; class Actinopteri; order Cypriniformes; family Cyprinidae; genus Carassius; species Carassius carassius. Next base: position 5,374,176 of record NC_081774.1, on the reverse strand, counting down.
AAAATTAATAAGTTTAATATATAAAAAAATTATAAATTATTGGGTAATTTCAATTTGAAGGTGGCTGTCCCAAAGTTATGAAAATTATATTGAAATATTTTTTTTCATTGTTGTTTTTAAAAGTAACTTTGATACTTTTTAAAAGTGAAGTTCAAAAAAATTATTTATTTTATATTTTCTTTGTAAATTATGAAACTTTATGTAAAAATGTGTGCCCCGAATTTGTAAGTCACTACCGAAACAGTGCATGTTTTAGTCTATAGACTGTTTTTAACTAAACCCATAAATATATATCTATATATATATATATATATATTTTTTTTTACAATCTACATGTAAACAAAATCTTAATAGGTCAATAACCCTTCTCATTAAATAATTATCACTGTGTTTTGGTAGTGAAAATTTTGGGGAGAAGAGAAATATTCTAAAACTTTCTGAAGATACAACTTGAAAATTAACTGCACTGTTACTAGAAATGTGTACCTGGGATATTATACGATTATATATATATGTGTGATATATATATATATGTGTGTGTGTGTGTGTGTGTGTGTGTGTGTGTGTGTGTGTGTGTGTGTGTGTGTGTGTGTGTGTGTGTGTGAAAAGTTTGGTTCCAATAAAAAAAAAAACCTTTGTTTCCACAAGTCAGTATTGCATCTGGTCGGATTGAAAAGTAAATTTTAAATTTTATGCAAAATGCGATATTTGCAGAGTTATTAAGTTATTAAGTCTCCCTTTTTTGCTTCACCAATCACAGCTCACCATTCCATGCACTCTAGACAGTAATGGTGGCACTCTGAATACACCCGGCATCCTAGTTTTCCTCATCTACTTTGTACTTTGTGCAGGATAAATCCCATGTGATTGTCATGTGCATCTCATCAGTAAAGCCGGTTCTGTGATTAATAGTACCGGTAAATCTCCATCACGTGCTGTCAGATGGAAATTATTCAGATGCATTTAATACACAGAGCCATAGATCACTGACAAACTATGCTATATCGCATTCATTAGATGAATCGCATTCGATTACGAACATAATATTGTGTAACTTGTCAGTGTTAGTGTTTTTATTAATGCCATTTATGTTTTTGTTAATAGAGCACATAGCAGTAGTCAACTAAATTAATGTAAAATGGCAAAGATGAATACAATTTTGGAAGTTGAATGTAAGGGAAATGTCCTTTTAGAATTTCTGCTGTCTAATGTGATATTGTTGTTCATGTTCTTGTTCATGATGAAATTTTATTTTATTGCCGTAATTAATTTATAGCATTAACTAGATGACCCATTGAATTTATTTTGGAGGCGATGACTGATGAATGTATTTTTAGTCCAGTTCCTGTATATAAGATTAGTATTGACCAAGTTCAGAGGCTGTCATATGTGGATCAACTTACTATGTTGTGTTTTCATCAGTTTTAATATGAAAAATAACTTTCCTATTGATTCAATGGATTTATTGCATGTGGAGAAAATTATGTATCATACATTTATAGCATTTTGTGGGAAAGAAAATATTAAAAGTTTATAATATATATATTTTTTTAATCAAAACCTGGATTTAATTTTTTTATGTTATTATAACCTAAAGATGCTATGTGAAAGTTTGATAAAAAAAAAAAAAAAATTTTATCCAAATGGATTTATTGCATTTTAGAACCAAACTCTTCATATATATGTATATATGTATGTATATATATACTGTATATAAGTGTGTGTATGAGTTTGTATCTGAATTCCAGCATTCAGGAAACAGTTGTGTGTGTGTCTCTCAGTCTCCTCAGTGTGTTCACTCTTTCAATAATAAAATAAAACTGTCAGGATCCTGCCCTGACAGTCTTGTCTGTCCTATCTTTGTTTAATGTGTCTCTGTTCATTTTGTGCCTGAGCACATGGTTGTGTCTTTGTTTATGTTGGCCATGTGCTCCCCTTGTCCTGCCTCCTTGTTTCTAATCACCACGCCCCCTTGTTTAGTCCTTTGTTTGTCTAATTGTTCACCTGATCCTTGTGTGCTCTGCTCCCTTTATATTGTGCTCATTTCCCTCTGGTCTTTGCTGGTTCGTTTTTGTGTGTGCCTTGTGTACAGTCTCTAGCTTGGATATTTTGAACTCTTTAATCGGTATTTTGCATCTTATTTGGTTCCCTCTTTTTTTTTAGTTTTCATTTGTTCCCATGTGTAGTCTAGTTCTAGTCTTTGTAGTTTAGTGTTTTTGTTCTTTAACCTTTTGGGTTTTTTCCCACTTTTTTTATTTTCTTTCTAGTCTTCAGCAAGGTTGCTGTTTTCTTTCTTTATTTTGGTTTGTAGTTCCAGTTAGTTATTCCTAGCTTTTCCAATTTTTATCCTTTTTTACTCCAGTTATTTCTAGTATTACTTTTTGTTTTTCCTTTTTTGTTTTCTTTTCTCCCTAGGCATTGGTTTGCAAGTTTACTGTCAAATTCCTGTCTCCCCTGTTTTGTCTTTGTCTGTGTTGGTTCCTGCCCTGCTTCCTGAATCCTCCCTGGTCGCTGGTTCTTCTGACCTGACAGACATTGTGGCGCTACAAGGGGTTCCTTCAACTGGATCAGGCCCTTTCTACTTGAGTTGCTACAAGGTCTCCCTTTGCCACCGAGTCTGGAGCCATCTCCTTCTGATCCGCCTGTTCTCCTGTCGTGTGCCCTGCCCTATTGTGGACTGTCTTGGTGCATCACTTGTGTTCCACGCTTGTTAATAAACTTTCCCCTGTTAATTCTGCATCTGGGTCCTCCCTTGCCAAACCCTGACAAAAACTCCCAGCAGGACCCAAAGCTTGTCATATTAGCTGTTAGAGATCTAATTGATCATCCTCTCTGCGCTGGATGATGTTGTGCTTATGAATGAAGGTCAGAGGTTGACTGCCTCCTGCCACCTGCACACCTTCTGCCGGAGTGTCAGCTCAGAGTCTCAAATGATGACAGAATGAAGTTAACGCTCATTAATCCAACCAAATCCAATAAACCAAAGATCACCATGACTGCTGCTGAGAGACCAAGATGGCAAACAGGGCTTGAGTTTTAATTATGAAAGCTTCAAGGCTAGCTCCCCTCACATACATTACACATGCAGTGTTGGGGAATGTTACTTTAAGTAACGTTACAATATTGCTTTACTCATAGAAGTACTGCTTTTTCTGAAAAGTTGGGTAATTTTTATTTTCATTTTTAGTACCTCAATATTGTTCTATACCTAACAAAAATTTTAATATGTAATATTTTGCTAATTGAAACTTACAAAATTTGAATGATGGCCAGTGATATATTTTTATTATTAAAATATATTTAATTTTAATCCCAATATTTGTATTATTGTTATTTTTAGATTTTCATTTTTAATTTTTAGATTTAATAATTTTGTAGTGTTTTGTCTTTTTAAAAGCTTTTAAAAGATATACTTAGTTTATAAACGATATTATTTTTATTACTATTTAATATTGAATCTGATTGGCTGAGAGGTTTTTCCACCAGTGAGATATTCACCCACTACACAGGTACTCCTGTGGTACTGCTCATGTATTTCAGTGTTAGTTTGAGTTATTTTAGTCTATCAAGTTACTGTTAAATGAATTAAAATGAGAAATGTTGCCTCAGCAGCTAGTCGAACATTTTTCTTTTTTTTTCAGTCAGCAATTATTTTATTTCAAGTAACAACTTTTTTATGGTTTTGATTTTAGTTTTAGGGTACATTTACATGACCACAATGTACTACAAACCAAAGTTTTTCCTTTGAATTTTTTTCACTGTTATCTATAGTAATCCTTGTCAAGGCTTGTTTTAAGATCAAAACACATCATTAATATTTTTGGTCTTTTTATAGGTAGAATTTAGTCCCAAGTACCACACTTTTTTTCAACTTTAGGGGCCAATTATGAAGATATCTGTACCCTGAGGAGACTACGATCCATTCAGACATGAAAGAAGCACATTAGTCTGTGTATCTGAGCATAGCCTCATGATCTTTGGAGACTTGTGAGTGTGTGTATTTGGAGACAGCAGGACCCATCTGTCTGTGTGTTGAGTGGATTAATAACTCTTCTACATTTAGCCGCAGTCTTGCGGCAGGCTCTCTGTTTTGCCTCTGTGAGTACATTTTTCATTATTAACTGCAGTTATTAAGCATCAGCTCATGTATTTGAGGTGGATCAGCCAAGACAGGGTCTAGAAGTTTCCTGTGTTGTACAAAACTGCTTTCATCTACAATGCAACTTGACAAAATTGTTGAGAATTCATACAGACCGACTCTCAGCTTGTTAAAAAATGGTTGAAGGGCCATTTGTGTGATTCAGTGACCTGAGAAACCACAGTCCTGCTCATGTTGACCTACTTTAATAACCGATAGCCAACCCACACTTCTTCAGCAACCTTAGTTCACCCAAAAATAAAAATTCTATCATTATTTGCTCAACCATGTGTCTTTACAAACCTGTAGAGTTTTCTTTCATCTGTTAACACAAAAAGGTTTTGCTGAATGTTCCTGCTATACTCTATTCCATATAATTAAGGACGAAAATGTATTTTTAAATATTTTTTGGTGAACTATACCTTTAAGATGGTATTTTAGAGTATAGAACACCCTTAGTCCTATTTTAGATATGGATTTTGTATAAACGGTAATCATGTATTGATTGATTGTATAATAGATCTAGCTTATTTATCTTATGTATAATGTTTATGTTATTATATGTAGAATATTTTTTATATTTATGTAATGTGTATTTATCTTATTATATGTGTATTGTATGTGTAATATTTATCCTATTTATTTATGTTATTTATATATCTTAATCATTAATAATATTTATCTTTAAATAAAAAATATAATATAATATAATATAATAAAAAATAAAATATTAAATAAAACATGTTTATTTTTATTTACACTTATAATAATATTTGTGTATAATATTTACCTTATTATATGTATAATGTTTGTATTTTATGATATATATTTTTTTTATTATTGTGTAATACATAACTTATTTATTATATGTGTATTTAATTTATTGTATTAATTTGTTTTATTTATTTATAATATGTATAATATCTATCTTATTTATTTATCCCATTTATATATATTATTAATGTAAATTTTTTTTAGTTATTCTTAAAATAATATTTGTTTATATTTATACTATATATTTATACCTTATTTATATAATATATTTATTTTTATTTATAATAATAGTAGCTCATTTATTTATTGTATAATAAATATCGAATTTATCATAAATATATTTATCTTTTTTATCATGTGAACATTTAATTTATTTATGTAATGTATGTGCAATATTAATCTTATTGTATTTGTTTTATTCATAATTAAATGTATATAATTATCTTATTTACACTTCAAATAATATTTGTTTATATTTACCTTATTTGGCAAAATGTATATGTTTATATTTATATTATTTATTCATTATAAAATATTTTTTATTTTTTTATTTATTTATTTGATCCTTAGCCCAGACAAAATGTGGTTCATTGAAACGTGACAAAATTCTAAAACATGTAGGTGACTTTCTTTTCTCTCCATTATTGTGTTTCTCTCTTCTCCTTTGCTCTCACACAACACCTGTATCAATAAAGCCCAAACAAAACCAGTATTGATTTTTACAGCATTCATTCACCCTCCTCCTCTGAGTATTTGTTTCTTCTTTGTCCACTACTCTGAGCAGTGCCGTTTTTGTGTGTGTTTATTGTGTGAAAATGACCAGAATGCAAATGTGCGTCAGAAGAAACAAGTTCAAACTCAAGTGTGTTTCCTTGTCTTGCTCCCTTGTGTGTTTCCAGAGTGCAAGCAAGCAGGGATTGATTGGTCCAGGCTGCAATTTCTCTCTAGAGATGACCCAGAGGTCAGAGGTTGGATTTAGTGTGTCGGAAGTAGGCATGACAAATCCACACCATCGTAAATCCACAGAAGAGTACATACTCACTGAAAGGAGGAGGCAGAGAGACACCATTAAAAATGATGAATGGGCTCAGAGAGCAGCAGAAGCAGATGACAGTAGCAGCGGCACAAAGTGCTGTGTTTTGTGTAAAACTCTGCCCTAGTTCTGTACCTGACACACACACACACACACACAATCTAAAGTGATTCTAAAGTGTTCACTGCTCTCGTTCTCATCTCCTGGACTGATTTTGATAATACTATCATCTCAGTGTTGCTAGAACATTAAGATTGAATCAAGATTGAATTTTTTTTCAAATATGATTGCTCATATTTGTTTAAAATTTGTTTAGATTTTGCAAGTTGAATCAACATTAAATGCTGTGATGTTGTTTCAGTGTCTTATAGACCTTGTTGAAATCCAATCCTATTCAGAAATCAAACAGAACAACAACAACAAACATAAGCGCTCTGTCATATTTCAAATATCTAAGTAATTCTATATTGTTAGCTGGGGGATTAACTTTTTAAAGTATCTGTTAGTTTTAGTTAATGATTCATTTGATGCTTTGGCATTTTAGTCGCAATTTGAATTTTAATCAGTGATGCGCGTGGATCCTGCTCTTGTTTATGTGCCATTACAGCACGAATCGTCTGTTTGAATTTCTGCTTCTGTCCTTGAAGTTACCCCAGGGGAGAAATCTCAAGGTGATTAGAGCCGTGTTTGAGTTTGTACCTCTGTCTTTCTGTGAAAAATCATTACTTTGAATAATACTCGCAATTACCAAGTTGTCCGGCACCACCCCTTGCAACCTTGCATTTTTAGCTTCAATTAGAGGAGCAGCTTTGATAGCCAAGGTTAACTGTAGGTTTTGGATAGAACTTTAAACCTCATATGTTTTCTTGAAATGCTGGATAAAATTGCTCCATTTAGGGTGAAGCCCATTAGTAGGCCATTTTAGTAAAAAACATGTTCAGAATGGAATACCTCTCTTAGTTTAGTATGTTGTGCACAGACTTTCCTGTATGCGTGGAATACCTGGATGGCATTTGCAGAAATTAGCATTATACAGCAGTGGCACTCTGTGGAATACTTTATTCCTCAATACAATGTACTCAAGTTGAACTTCCATTTGCGATGTGTTGAAACGGATGTGATATTAGTCATGATTTTTCACACTTCTCTTACTATACTTACTACTCTATATGGCAGAAATAGCAGTATGCAAGCATGATGTTCCAAAATCAGTCCATCTCTTTCTTGACCTTTTATTTGATTGCACTACCAAATGCTTAGACATTTTCTACGTTAAGTAAATTTTATTGATAACCTTATTATTTTTATTTATTTATTTATTTATTTATTCATTGGTCCAAGATGGTAGTTAGTCGTTTCTTTCTGAAATAAGCATTCAATTTTGTGAGGTCATGAGAAAATGTAGTATATTTCCATTTGTACTTTGTAATGTTTTGGCAATAATGCATGTTTCACTTACTGTAGTTTAAAACAGTGATGTTTATCAATATCAGGGATTTTTTATTTTATTTTATATAACTTTGTAATATTTATCTTTTTAAAATGTGCTGTTTTTTATCATTTGGTATATATATATATATATATATATATATATATATATATATATATATATATATATATATATATATATATATATATATACACTCACCTAAAGGATTATTAGGAACACCTGTTCAATTTCTCATTAATGCAATTATCTAATCAACCAATCACATGGCAGTTGCTTCAATGCATTTAGGTCCTGGTCAAAACAATCTCCTGAACTCCAAACTGAATGTCAGAATAGGAAAGAAAGGTGATTTAAGCAATTTTGAGCGTGGCATGGTTGTTGGTGCCAGACGGGCCGGTCTGAGTATTTCACAATCAGCTCAGTTACTGGGATTTTCACGCACAACCATAGGGTTTACAAAGAGTGGTGTGAAAAGGGAAAAACATCCAGTATGCGGCAGTCCTGTGGGTGAAAATGCCTTGTTGATGCTAGAGGTCAGAGGAGAATGGGCCGACTGATGCAACTTTGACTGAAATAACCACTCGTTACAACCGAGGTATGCAGCAAAGCATTCGTGAAGCCACAACACGCACAACCTTGAGGCGGATGGGCTACAACAGCAGAAGACCCCACCAGGTACCACTCATCTCCACTACAAATAGGAAAAAGAGGCTACAATTTGCACGAGCTCACTAAAATTGGACAGTTGAAGACTGGGAAAATGTTGCCTGGTCTGATGAGTCTCGATTTCTATTGAGACATTCAGATGGTAGAGTCAGAATTTGGCATAAACAGAATGAGAACATGGATCCATTATGCCTTGTTGCCACTGTGCAGGCTGGTGGTGGTGGTATAATGGTGTGGGGGATGTTTCCTTGGCACACTTTGGCCCCTTAGTGTCAATTGGGCATCTTTAAATGCCATGGCCTGCCTGAGCATTGTTTCTGACCATGTCCATCCCTTTGTGACCACCATGTACCCATCCTCTGATGGCTACTTCCAGCAGGATAATGCACCATGTCACAAAGCTCGAATCATTTCAAATGTTCACTGTACTAAAATGGCCCCCACAGTCACCAGATCTCAACCCAATAGAGCATCTTTGGGATGTGGTGGAACGGGAGCTTCGTGCCCTGGATGTGCATCCCACAAATCTCCTATCCTATCAGTATGGGCCAACATTTCTAAAGAATGCTTTCAGCACCTTGTTGAATCAATGCCACGTAGAATCAAGGCAGTTCTGAAGGCGAAAGGGGGTCAAACACAGTATTAGTGTGTTCCTAATAAACCTTTAGGTGAGTGTATATGTGTGTGTGTTATTGTTTGTGTTATTGTTTTTCTTTATCTTTAATTTTCACTTTTTAAAGTGGAATTATTATTATTAACTACTTCTACTACTATATTTCATATTTCAATAATCGAAAACTATTATAAATCTGTTCATTCTAATATGAAAGCAATGTAGCATATTTTGCTTATTGTGAAATAATGTCTGCAACTACAGTAGTATTGTATTTTAATATTATTTAGTTACAATTATATTATTTAATATTTATAAATATTTTCTTTTTTAAATTTCATTTTAAATTAATGTATTTTTATTTTATTTTACTTTTAGTTTAAGTGACCTGCTCCATGTATAATAAAAAAGCTTTTATTAATGAGATAGCCCCCCCCCCCCAAAAAAAACAACAACAACAAAAACAAATCATGTTTGAAACCTGTATTCATCTTTCTTATTTATTTATTTATTTATTTTTAATACCAATTAAGATATTTTTAAGAATGTAGGTAAAATAGACAGTTATATATTACTTCCCAATATAGTATATGGAAGTCAATGGCTATGAGTAACTATTTGTTTACCTGCCTTTTAACCAATAAAAGAAGTTCTTAGAGGTTTGGAATAACTTCAAGGTGAGTACTAAAGGATGTCAGAATGTTCTTTTTTTGGGTCGACTATCTATTAAGTTACTGAAATGTCTTAACCTCCGATATCACACGGTGGATTTATATGATCCTTTTCTTAATGCATTAGTTGTATTTTAGGTATTTCTATCCTATCCTAGTCCTAGTGTAAATGTTTTCAGCAGACTGTATGTTCCCAGCACATCCCGTGCTGATCCCTCTTGTGTATATTTGAAACACACAGCTGTGGTTTCAGCCTTGAAGTGTGTTTCTGGGCCAGTGCTGGTGTTTCAGTTCATCCTGGCTGTAGCTGTAATTTGCCAGGCGTAATCAATAGTCTGTCAGTATACAGCGGCCTCTCGCCATGTACTGCTTTTATTGTAGTGGAGGAAACAACATGCTCCATGTTTCTAATGCAATACTGTTGGGTGACCGTCATATCGGCAGAGACTGGTCTGGCCGTGGGCCTGGACGGGATTATTGAAGAATGATTGAATTTCCTCTCCAGGATTGGAGAAGGAGCCACAGAGAGATAGGAGCCAGTGTGTGGAGGAGGAGATAGAGAGAGAGTGTTGTCAGGTGCAGGATGGCCAATGCCAAATCAGGCTGATGGGATGCAGATGAAGAGATGAACTGGAAAAGAGCAAGGCAGGTGGGACGGCCTCTTTATTGATAACTGAAGGACCGGTCTGTAAAGCCCCCGTCTGATGTCTGTCCCTGAAGGATGTCTCTTTGTCTGTACCGTCTGTTTCAGCACACCTTTAAGAAAAGGAACATTGAACACAGAGGAGAGGAAACACACAGATGGCAGATTAGATATGCAGAAAGAACCAATTCAGCAAAAAGACATGCAAACAATAATAATATATTATTATTTATACTGAAATACTGTTTAAATGGAATTTAATACCGCGTGAGAGGTGATATCATCAGAATATTATCTAGCTATTTACTTAATTTGCAAAATGTTGTCCTAAAATCTGATTGGCTCAGGTCGACAGTGGGTGGAGTCCACCTACACCACCTTTATTTGAAATATGAGTAAATTCGAGTGCAGTAAAAACAGAAATTAAATGATGAATGAATAATTATGGAATATTATGAAATAATATATAATAATATTTCATAATAATATGAAATATTATTCTAATTTCAAATGAAATGTTTTGTATTTTATATTCATTACTTCAGTCTTCAGTGTCACAAGATCCATCAGAAATCATTCTAATATGCTGGTTTGCTGCCCAAATAACATTTATTATTTTATTATTTTGAAAACCGTTGTGCTGCTTAATATTTTTGAGGAAGCTGTGATAAGATTTTTTTTTTTTTAATTATTAATAAAAAATTCAAAAGAGTGGCGTTTATTTCAATATAAAATGTGACTTTTAATCATTTGAATGTGTCTATGCTGAATAAAAGTAGTAATTTTTTTAAACTGTAAAATGTTTATTTTATTTATTTATTAATTGTTTCCCTTTAAAATTTATTAAGTTTTTAACTGAACTTTGCCCAAGTGAATAGCTGTAGATTCTCACATGGAATCATATCTCACAGAGACAAAGATTTATGTTTATTATGTTTATTTGTGGATCTGATTTCATTTATGCATCAGTTTTGCATTTGTGAATTTATGTGCATTTACTCATGAATATTTATACAATAACAACATCATATATCTGCCCTGAGGTGAGCTAATTTCTGAACTGTCAATTATTTCTCATCCAACTTAGAGAAAATGACCCTCGTGTGCAATATGTAATGATAAATGTCTCAAACACTACTATCCTGTTATTATATGACCTCCGTATATGCAGCCAGTTTGCATGGTATCCCATTCTGTTTAAGTGTCTGAATACTATACACCTGTGCCCTTTTAAAATAGTTTGAGCAGTATGCCACAATAAGTAAGAATGTCTAAATCCAAGGGAACAGAGTGAGGGAGAGTAGACACTGTGACGTGCACTGTTTGTAAAAATATAATTATAAAATGTCCCTGACTTTGCAGGGCAATTAGAGTCCAATTTGGATGCAAATGTCTTCCTCCTGCCCTTATGAAGATAATGACGGCTTCAGCATGCACACGCAATTCTCAAAACAACTCTGCTGGCACTGGGAAGGGCACATGAACACCGTTTGGCTGCGTGCATCACACAAACCTCAAGGTGCATGCATGCGTGTGTGTGTGCAACTGACAGGTCGGTTTTGTTCTTGTCTCGCCTGTAGTCTTGTAAAGTCAGTGCTCGAGAACAGCGGTTCCCCAGCAGTGGCCCACTGCGCACAGCCAGCTCAAACTCATTTACATCCTCTGCTTATTAAGCTCCGTGTGCTAATGAAGAGAGCTCCAATTAACGCTGATACATTTCAAAGTGTTAATGGAGCGGACATGGTTCATATAGAAACCATACACTTGCTTTCAGAATGAACCCAGGAAAAGGATAGTTGGTAACTGGTTAGACGAGTGTGTTAGCTTGGTTGAAGTTTTGCTTTTGCTTAGATTTTTTGCTTTTTTGTCTGGATCTAGAGTAGAAGAAACCAAACCAAAGTTAAAAATAAATTAAGAATAAATTTATGATTTAAAAAATAATAATAGAACGTTTTTTCTTATCCGATTATTGTAAGCTGGTATGGGAAAGGACTTTTTATTTACTTGTTTATTTAGTTATTTTTTATTTTTTTGACAGAGAGCATTTATTTAAATTATCACAAAGATATTTGAACCCCCTCCCCATGAAATTTCATAGTCTATTTTTTTTCTTAATAAAAATGAAAAAATACTCTTCATTTATTCTGTATTTAATAACCTTTTTGACCAAAAAGACGTGGCCATCATATTAAAACCAAACTAGAAGAAAAACCAAATAGGGTCCACATTATGATGATGTATGATGTATATTATTTTACAACATTGTTCTTAATTTATTTATTTAAGGTTTAAACTTTGCTTTAAACTTTAATTTAATCATATTTAGGCTTAAAGAAAACACAAAAATGACATGTTCACTACAGTAGTACCCCTGCTTAACCGTATGGTCTCTCTGACTCGCTCTCTGTCTCTCTTCTAATTGTTCGGCTTCATGTACACCACTTCCACTTCGCAGATTGCTTTAGTTGTAATTGCTGTCTTACCTTTAGGCTTAAGTCTTGCAGGATGATGAAAGATGTTGCATTTATGTCAGATCTACTTCTCCTGTTGCTTTCAAAATCACTTATACTACAATGTGCCCAGATGATTAGAGAGACAAGGAACTATTTGATGTATCCCTCCTGACAGACCTGTTGCAAGAGAGACTCAGACCGTGTCATTTTTATTAAGTTTCATGTCAAACGCTTATTCTAAAACTATCAGTCATCTTCAGAGAAAAGACACAAACCAGGGCGAATCTGTCTTTAGACAAATGCTTTTCACCTGTTTAGACCGGAATTATGTTCCAGGGACACATTCTTTATTTATTCTCTTTATCAAGCCATTAATAGTGAATTTTTTTATTGAGTTATTTCTAAAGTCCATTACAAAAGCAGCAACATCCTGTTACATTTAAAAAGTTAAAAAGTTATAAATTATTATTTTAATTTATAACACTGTCACCCATACTAAAATGTGTTTTAATTTTTTTATTAATATTATTTTAAATAAAAACACATATCCTCCATCTTGACGCTCTAATACTAGCACTCTCTATTCTATTTCTGTTCCACTAATTTTCCTTTTTATTTATTTATAAAAAACACACTTGATTCTTTAGCACTTGTACTCTTTAATTACAATACTTTTTTTTAAAGAGCTTCTTTTTCTATACAATGTATGAAATGTATTTTTTATTAAAAAGAGCATCTAACACTAACATTCTCAATTCTTTTGACTTTTCTTTCTTTGTAAAAAAAGAAGAAAAAAAGAGACTTTATAACACTAACTTCTTTTTCTATTCTATCTACTTGTTTTTGTATTTATTATAAGAAAAAAAAAAACCTTGCTACTGCAGTAGGCTAACCAAGACTTGTCACACTCACAGCACATACATAAGCTATTCCCTTTTTGTTGGTTTTGAGTGCTTCTGTTGTCCTCATTAGTAAGTCGCTATGGATAAGTGTCTGCTAAATGTATAAATGTAAATGTTTTATGAAACAAATATGTATATGAAACTACGATTTATTACAAACTATTATTGTTTTGTTTTATATACCACTTTTGAGTCAAATAAATACATTTTAAAAAGATTCATCTTAATGTCACCTCCTAAGTTTAACTTTAAAATGGTCAAAATATTGCTTGTCATTTTAAAAAAGGAAATATAATTTAAAAAAAAAAGAAAAAAGAAAAAAAAAGCTGAAGCGATTTCCATTGGTGAAGTTCCGTTTTGGCCATGTGAGGTCGCTATTTCACTTCCAACCGAACGCATATTTCACCTCATAGAGAAACACTGAAAAGTTTTGTTTTGAATAACAATGCATGCTGTAAGGAGAGACTGTCTGTTATTGGCTGGCGGTTTTCGCTGTGCAGGCTCTGATTGGTTCATAGGTTTTAAAGGGGGTTTCGGGGGGGTCCGTCTCCCCCAGGCTCTCATCTCTGCGCTCCGAGACCGTGGCAGCATCCACTCACTCTTTTACTACTGCCTGCGATGTGACTCCACGCCGCTCGTTTGTTGGAATATCACCCTGCGTGACAAGTGACGGATTTTAAGCACACGCCACACCGTCCGGTTTTCCAAATTCAAGGGGACACCGCGGCTAATGCCTTTAACCATGACTGTGGGATTAATAACGGTTTTGTGTGCTGTAACGGCCGTTTTCGCGATGGAAGGTAAATATATGGATGTTTGTCTCTCTTTGACGCGCTCCGTGTTTCAGGTTTGACAGGTGAATGCCTCGCAGCGGAGAGTCGCGCTGGGATTTATTCGCGAGTATGGAAAGAGATCTTTTTGGTATCCAGCGGAGTTGGGAAGGAGTTTCTGTGGTGGTTTGACAGACGCGAGATGGTCGGGTGCTGAATGTTATGGAATGAATGGTTGGAATACTTAAAAACCTTGCTGGATTTTAACATGTGGTTAAGAACGTAGTCGCGGGCATTTTATGATCAACATTATTGTATGTTGCTGGTCCAAGATGGTCTTCTAGATTAGAACAGCTACTGACCACCTTGGACTGGCTAATTTTCAGTTAGGACCAGAGAAACCAGCTTGCCCACCTTAAACTGGTTCAGAATGGTCTACCAGCTACATAGGAACATCATTAAGGATACTCGGTAATCTTAAAACGAATACGTTCCATGCAGAATGATCTAAAAGGCTTAAAATTTAATTTTGAAGCGTTTTCTTAGGGAAAAGGGTTATTAATTTATTAATTTTTGCAATATAGAAACTGACTGTTTGGATCTTTTGGTTTAGTGTGATTTTGGGCAGTGAAAATTACCTATGCACTGACTTTTTATAATACAGTTTACTCTTTAGATACTTTAAAAAAGCTAGAAACAGGAATTTATTATTCATATTCAGGATGGTGGATCCCAAAATGTTTTTTTTTTTTTTTTTTGCGTTATCAAAAATCTGTATGACTTGCACAAAAGGAGATGTTAGGAAGAATGTTTGAGACCAGCAACCTCAGTCACCATTCACTTTCATTGCATCTGTCTTCCATATATTGAAAGTGAATGGTGACTGTAATTCTGCCTAATGTAGACTTTTGTGTTCCAATGAAGAAATAACATCAGACAGGTTTGGAATGACACAAGGATGAATAAATAATGACAGAATTTCATTTTAGGTGAACTATCTCTTTAACTGACAAACCCAAATTGGACTAGTAATCACTGTGTCCTGTTCAGGAACATTTGTGTGTGAACAAAACCACTGATGAAGACCACCGATGTCATGTTGTATTCAGGTCACGTTAAGTGCATGATTTATTCAGAAAAATCAAGCAGAAACACAGCGAGAATGAGAGAGGGGGAAAAAAATATTTCCCTCCTTGTCTGGCATTTGACAGATGGTGGTTGACTGGTTGTTGCAGGCGCGCCAGAAATAAGACATTCAGTTCGGCATGCTGTGTGTGTGTGTGTGTGTGGAGAAATTGGTCTACAGATCAGTAATGAACACACAGCCAACATGAAGGGATTGTCTATTTGTTTCCATCTCCACTGCTTGTCCAATTCCATCCATCACGCAACCTGTTTGCTTGTCTTTCTGTCTGAAAACACTCATACAGGTATCGCGTAAGTCTGTGTATAGTTCACACATAGTTTTATTTGCAACCCTCTGCTGCTCTCTAACTCACGTTGCTTAAGCGTGCATGCTTTTTTTGCATCGTAAAAACTAAAACGTTCTATGATGTAACTCAGACAGTCAGTGCTAAATGATGTCTGCGCAAGCTCTAATGTGTCCGATTTAGATTCCAGCCCTACAGAACAGACAAAAGCGTAGAAATTTTCAAGCTGAAGTGTGTCTGAAGGCAGCAGATGGAGGGAACAGGGTTAGTGATCCCTTCTTTATTGGCTAATTGAAAGGCAATTGGCCTTTGTGGTTTAAAGTGTGTTTGCTGTGGTAGATTTGTATATATTAGCCTGTCATTGAGCCTATATCAGCAATATCAGATTATGGCTACTAATTGCCAAACCAGCCCGGTGACCACAAACAATGTGTCAAAGCCATGTGCGCCTCGGAGAAGGCAAGAGAGAGCGGATGAAAGAGATGGGGGAGGGAGACGAAAAGCAAAACTGTGTGTGTGTGCGTGTGAGCAAGATGAGGGTCTGGGGGCCCATCTGGGATAGTGGAGAGTGGAAAGTGGAGTGACTCCGCTTTGACGCGTTTCCATGCATCAGTGAGCACAGTTCATCAACCGTGCCTAATAATCATAAATCTGATAAATTATGAATGCACACATATGTCATTGCACTCGTGAAACACTAATGCGTAAATCTGTCTAGGTGAGGTGATGTTATTATTATGAAGACTGTCACGATAATCTTCACTCAGGTGAGCTGTCTTAGATCTGTTTTGCTTTTCGTTTGTGTCTGTGAGGATTTAAGTGCTCAGTCAGGATTTTAAGTGCAGGTTCGATTGGCCTGTCATTTTGACATTTTTCTCTCAGTGGAAACATCAAATAGGTTATAGAAAGTACTCTAGACTCCTAACCTACACATACTCGGCCATCCAAACCCTCGGTCAAACCCTCGCTGTTTAAAGAGGTCTGAGAGTGTGGTCATGTCACTAAGTGCATCACAAGTGCATCCTTGTTCCCACATAGCTGGCCCAAATAAACAAGCCTTATCTGAAGTCCCTCGTTCTGTCCTCTGTTAATGCCGCGGTCGGAGTTCTTTTTATCAAATGACTTCACCGCAGACCGAGCCAACATCCCGCCTGACACTGTTGTTCTGTAAGAGACAAAGAAACCCAGTGGAGTTTATCCACACTCGCTGCAGGGAGATGGCACTGCCATCAGTGTACTGAGTTGACCTCAAATCACCTGCCTCATCCAAGCTGCTAAATGACTGTTATCCAGTAGAACTCATCAACCTTCATATATATATATATATGTATGTATATATATATATGTATGTATGTATATATATATATATATATATATATATATATATATATGTATATATATATATATATATATATATATATATGCTATTACTGGTTTGTATTAGGTTTGTATTGTATTGCACAATATTTGAAAAAACTCAAACTGCGATATTTTGCAATATGAAAAACAAAATATATGTACAAAAATCACCAGATGACTTAATTAGCTCTTTAGAAAAAACAAACAAACAAAAAAACTTTTCAGTGATTGGGGTAATTTTGT
This sequence comes from Carassius carassius, assembly GCF_963082965.1. Lineage (NCBI taxonomy): Eukaryota > Metazoa > Chordata > Actinopteri > Cypriniformes > Cyprinidae > Carassius > Carassius carassius. Next base: position 5,357,031 of record NC_081774.1, on the reverse strand, counting down.
AGGTGATTAAATCAGCATAGAAAATAAACAAATTATAGCATAGATAAATAAAGTAGAACCAAGATAAAAAATGAAATGAACAATGCTTTACATTTTTCAGGTAAGTCTAACAGTATTCATGTACAGAAATTGAATAATCAAATGTAAAATAACACTGCAAAGTCTTCACTGTACAAATTAAATCTAATAAATATGTATTAAAGCTAAAAAAAAAAATCACACATCCATTTTCTTTCTCAGTTGTTTACCTTCACCTAAGCCATAAGCAACTGTGTTTAGAAGGATTCTTGCAGAGACATGCATTTTGACAATTTCGTGCATATGTGTCATTTATAGACGCGGAAGTGAACATAATTCAGAGTTCACGTGCATCTGCGAGGCTCTCACTGTGTCTACACTGGATGCGAGTGGTGCGGTGCGGTGCGATGCAACAAAATACTATGAACCCATTATAATCAGTGATGCTGTCTACCCTGGACGCGGTGCCCAGTTTAGCGGCGCAACATGACACGATAGATGTTGTGTCTGGTAACGCGGTTTCTGTGTGTGAGAATAGAAAATAATCAGTATACAGTAAATATAGCGTTCAGTATACTAAACATTGCACATCCTGCAATGTATCCACGATAGTCACATCTATATCAATACTGAAACGATATATCGTGCAGCTCTAGTTTGCATTATTTTAATAAATATATTTATAGTATTTAATATTATATTTATTTTGTAATGAATATTATTGCAAATATTATTTGTAATTATTACTATAATAATCACAAATAAGTTGCTTGATGCAATTCAATTAATTGATTTTCTGGTACATTTCTGCCATATGCACATAAACTGACAGTCACCACTGATAAGCTACTACTAAGTATTGTAAAAACTTAATTTTCTGTAAAGTTGCTTTGCAGTGATTTGTATTGTAAAAAGCGCTATACAAATAAACTTGAGTTAAATTAAATATTTAAATCTATTGACATCCCTATTTATAACTCATGCAGACATCCATCTGTGTTTCTTTGTCTGTGTGAAGATTTATTCATGCTTTCTCTCCAATCAATCTCTATCACGCAGTCGACTAAATGCACACAACGTGCCCATAATTTATTTAAGGGTGGACAGGACTGTGTGTTGGAAATTACTGCAGCTGATGTGAATAATGAGCTACAGATGCTGACCACACTTTTCCTATTTCCCTTTCTCTTTTTTTCCTACTTGTCCATGGCATGCAAATTCATCTTATCTCTCTCTGGCTGAACCATGTTGGGTTCTTTTTCTTTTATTTAACAATGATGTCCAGATGATTGTAATAATATCCCAATTATTACTCTGCTACTTTAAGTAACACATTAATTTGTGTGAAATATTGATTCACAATAATTTGATTGACACATTTTAATTTAGCATTTGACCCAAGATTGCTGCCACTGTCTAATCAGAATCAAGTATTTCAGATATCTGTGCATCAATACTGCAGACAAACACCCACAGACACACGGGAGGAGAGTTGTTGTTCTTGTACGGTTGATTATAAACCTCTTCATCATTAACAGACTGAATCATCTTTGCTCATGAGGGGTTAAAGGACTTTTCATGTTTGCTTTATCTTCCATATCACTGTCAGTGGCGTCTGAGGCTCAAAGAGCAGCGAACAAAAAGCACTAATGCACCTGCAAATGAGATCTCTCAGTAAATGAACGCTTCCTCAGAAAGGTGATGGAAACAGATACGATTTTTAAAATATTTTTTTAATAATAAAAAGACTTCCTCTTGTCTGAGTTCTTCTGGTAAAGGCAGAAGACACAGACTTAGATCTCTATTAAATATTTATGTGAGGGTCAATGGACTGTCATGGCTTTATGGATGTGCTGACCTTATGAATTTTAAATGTAATACAGCTGTTTGCTTTTCATGACGTGTGTATGTTGACTGTCATATGACTTTCAAATTGAGCGGCTCTTCTAATGCTGACAGCAGAATTTATGCTGCTCCAGATTTGATTAGGCCTATACTGGTTAGTGCTGGTCTATACTTATTTATGCAGGTTTAACTTGTGGAATCATTTTGTTATAGGTTGGATTATGCTGGTCAGTGCAGTTCTAGGGAGTTTTAACTCAACAATTCATGTTGGATTACTCTATTGTTACGCTATTGTTGGTTTGGTGTTGATATAGGAAGTTGCATGTCAGAAGTTGATGGCTCTGTGCTGGTTAATTAAGTCTGTGTTTGTGCTAAAAGTTTTCAGCTGAGATTTCATGGAGGTTCAGGCTAGTTCATGCTGTTTACTGCTGGTTTACCTGAGAATTTATGTAGGTTCAAACTGGTTTATGCTGTTTACTTCTGGTTTATCTGAGAATTAATGTAGGTTCAGGTTGGATTACGTTTGTAAGTGCTGGTTGGTGTTGATTTTGGGTAGTTACATGCTGGAGAGTGATGGTTCTGTGCTAGTTAATTTTGTGCTAGTTTGTAGCAGAGAATTAATGTAGGTTCTGACTGGATTATGATGTTTATTGCTAGTTGAGCTAAGAATTTATATTGGTCCAGGTTGGATTATGTTGGATAGTGCGGGTCGATGCTGATTGGTGATGGCTTGTTGCTGGTTTAGCTGACAATAAATGTTGTTCCAGGTTGGTTTTTGCAAGTAAGATCTGGTTTGATAATCAGGTTTTTGGTATCGCGGATCTCTGTATCCATGCTCACATACTCTCCCTGCTGCATTTTTGGACCCTGATAAATAGTTTTGGGGCATCTGGGTGACACAGCTCAGAGAGACCATCTCTGGTCCTCCGAGGTCTCCGTACTCTCCAGACAGCAGCCAGATGGTTGATGGGGTGTGTGTTGGTGTGTGGCATCACGTAGGGACCGGCAGACCTCAAAGCCCTGTTGGTTTCTTGTCTTTTATGGGTTCTGCTTTTCCTGTCTCAGACCGCCATCGGTCTCACTTCACGCTCTGTGGCTTTTTCAGCATCACTAGATTGACAAACGAGGTCTGAAATGGCCTCGTTAAACCAAACAGGCATGTGTTCCTATGAATTTAGAGCAGAGATGAAAGGCGAACATCCCCAGAAATCACATTCAGATCACCTAATTGAAGGTAAGAGCAAAAATGTCTACGTTTGATCTAATCCAATAATAGATTTGTTTTTTGTTCTTAGGAGATTCTGACTTGTGTCAGGTCAACCATAAGGAAGTTGGGTTAAATAGTGATAATAAACAGCTGGGAAAGCAGTGCAACTCTTTGTCGCACTGACCCACAAGTTTAGAGCATGAATCTTAAATCAGTCTCCTCTGAAAATGCTGCGCTGTCTATTTGGATTTATGGCCCTGCGTCACACAATACCACCCCCACCCTCCAAAAACCATTTTATCAGATGATTTAAAAGTCACCTGGTTGGGGACAGAGTGAATATATGTAAGTGCAATCAGCAGAAAAAGCTAGAACACAATTTTTTTCTCTCTCTTTCTCTTTCTCTCTATGTGAGAATGGTCAAATGGTGCATTGGGTAAGTGCCCCGTCAGCAGATATGGGATCCTCCCCAGTGTGTCCGGAGGAGAGATTGTGGCAGGGTAAATTGATTATTGTGTATGTTTCCAAAGGTTGTTAAGGCCAAGCTTCAGGCCTAATTAAAGGAAGAGTTCACCCTCAAAATGAAAAACCCTCCCCCTCATATTGTGCCAAACTTTTGTCTGTAGAAAACAAAAGACTCATTTTGAGGAATGCTCAGCTCCTTTCTGTACAATGAAACTGAATGGGGGGTGGACAGGGCCGGATTAACCATAAGGGCAACTGGGCAATTGCCCAGGGGCCCAAGACCTCTAAAGGGCCCAGGGCAGCAAGGGCACGAGCAAAATACTGTATCTGGTAATCTCCCGCTTTATATTAAACAAACTGTCAACACGGGCTTTTGCGCTGCACAGAGAGACGCTGCGCTGCCTATGACTTTGAACGTGAGTTGAGAGCGGTTGAGAGTCAGTCTCATGCGGAATGACCAATGAAGAGAGGGCCTCAAGTTAAGACCCTCTCCTCATTGGTCAGTCCGCATGAGGTGTGTCAAATGTTACGCCGAGCGGGTTACGTCAGGCGTTGCTACAACGGATAAAAATCTGACATGGAGAAGCTAAGTGGGAGCGCGAAGCAGAAATTAAAAAAGGAAAAGGACATCAGAAACGCAGAAAATTTTAAGTATATACCTAAAATAGGTCATTTCTTCACTCCTGTTAATGTTGCCGAGAGTTCTGTTAAGTCAGCTTCCGTCAACGACGAGGACAACTCAGCTAGCCAGGACTTTTCTTCAAGATGCCAAATGAAAGCAAACATGCACTCCCTAATTATTTAGGATTAAAATTGTGTGTTTTGCCAGGTTTTGAAGTATTTATTTTTATCTTTCTATTTTAGCTATTGGACATGAACTTGTTAGTGGCCTTGATTTGGAAGATGTTATACACCAGTTTGCACAGTCCAGAAAAAAGCCATTGTAAGATGTGTTTGCCAAATGAAGGCATTTCAAATTCAAACATGCACTTCCTCATTATTTAGGACTAAAATTGTGTGTTTTGCCAGATTATGTAGCATTTATTTCTGTCTTGTCTTCTTCAGAGAAATTGACAGATTTCTAAATGTTTATGTAGCACTAAAATGTTTAACTGGTTAATTGTGCTGTGATATGTTGTTGTTCTATTTTAAAACAAGTTAAAATGAGCTTAGGATAAAAATGTTTATGAGCAGATAATAGTGATACTGCATTTTATTTATTTATTTTTTTCCCTGAGGTGTCAGCTTTATTAAAATGCTGTATATTGTTGTGGAGGGAAAACTGGCAGATTTCAAAGTGTTTGTGTTGGACTAATAACTTGATTGCCTTGTTGAATTCTGAGGAGACAGGGTCACCCTGTCAGGGTGATTTCTGCTTAAAATGAGCTGAGGACCAAAATGTTTCTTGATGTGTTGTCTGTGGTCTTCTGTTATAGCTCTATCAATTCAATACATTTATATTGGGAATAAATGTTGTTAAATAAACAATGGTTTGAAAGTGGTTGCTTATTTATTCATTTTTGTGAAAATGGAGGATATTTCCCTCCCTCTCAATGTAGTGGGTCAATTTTACCAGATTATACAGATGCTGATGTGTTTTGTTTTCATAGCATTATATGTGAGTGAATGTCTTTGATAGGGGACATAATAGTGCATTTGTAGTTCTATGAGCATTTAAATATTTGTAAATCAAAATACACCTGATGACAGTTAGAACTTGAAGTATTGAGTATATTTACTGTATATTACAGTAATATATTCTGTATATGACCATATTATGGGGATCCCGGGGTCGTGATGATGGGGCCCTTGAATATTGTTGCCCAGGGTACTACAAAGTGTTAATCTGGCCCTGGGGGTGGAGGCTGTCATATCTCATATATATATATATATATATATATATAAAACACAAAAGTATTGTTAAAGTAGTCCATACAAATCATTCTTTAATGTTTATAAGTCTTCTGAAGTCATATGATCGCTTTGTGTGATTAAGACAGAAAGTCATTATTCAGTTAAAATGTTGCTCATTTGTAGTTTAAGCCTGTTCAAACTTTAAATATATACCATGATTGTGTGGATATTAATATGACAAAAATATATGTATTTATTTATTTATGCATTTATAGTATTTATGCATTTATTTATGCATTTATGTAACGTATTTTCAATTTCTTCTGTTTAAAATTTGATGTCAGCAATATATATATATATATATATTTTTATTATGGCTGCATTTACTTCTGCATTTACATGGGAAAAATTAAATACAGTAAAAAAAAAAAAATATATATATATATATATATTGTGAAATATTATTGCACTGTAAAATAGCTTTTTTTTCTTTCAAATATATTTTCAAGTATAATTTATTCCTGCAATGCAAAGCAGTATTTGCTCCAGTCTTCAGTGTCACATGTTCCATCATCATTCTAATATGCTGATTTGGTGCTCAAGAAACATTTCTTCATATTATCGATGTTGAAAACCGTTGCGCTGTAGTGTATATAAACTAGCTGGAAATTTCGCAGTGGCGGCTCTAAACCTCATAAACACCTTTTCTAGGAGATGATGCCATATGGTGCAAAACGTTACTGATTTTTTTATGATTTTTCACCCTATTCTAACTGATGCATCACGACTATCACAAGTCAGCTGGATGTTGTTTGCTTTGGATGTCACTGCCTCCTTCATAAAAATCTTCGATGCATTCGTAAGTTGCTTTAAATGAAAGCATCTACCAAATGAATAAATGCTGTAGAGAGCTTGATGGCACCAGCGTTAAAAAGAATGGTTGTGGAATGTGGGAAGAAAAGCATTGGCTCAATAAGCCAATTCAGATGTCCTAATAGAGCCTTGCATGCAGGCTTGGGACAACATGAGGGTGAGTAAATAATAACAGAATTTAAATTTCAAGTAAACTATTACTTCAAACTCCCAAACTTCCCCCAGCAGCTCACAAAAGCCTGTTGTCGTCGTGGGGTCTGTTTTGACTGGGACTGCTTTTTCTCATTGTCTTCATTCTTTCCCTGCACTGTCATTTTTTTGAAAGTAAAGAGGCATTTTAATTAAAACTTGAGGCGGCACAGACAGCAGGAGAGAGTTCTGCTTCCTGCCCAGAGCGCAGCCAATAATTGGTTCTGTTCCCTTTCGCTCTCTCGCTGTATACTCTGTTAAATAGATGCAGTTGTTCAGTTTGTTGGTCTTTTTTTGTTGTCTTTTCATTTGCTTCTCCCCCCCCCCCAACTCTTTTTCCACCTCTCCACACAGAGGTGAAACCCGAGTCCATGTCTGTGTTTGGGTTGCAGACGGAGGGGCTGTAAAGATCTGGACGTATGAAAGACGGGTTTGAGTTTTAGGAGCCTGAGAAACAAAGCAGCTCATTTATTACTCTCTTAATGAAAGCTGCTTCCAGCACTCTGCCATAATGGTTTAATTTCACCTCTTGAGCCCCTGGATTAGCCCGGGAGGCACAGGAACACTGGGGCGGAGGGAGATGAAGGGGCTTCTGGGTTGATTTTGGAGTTCTCACGCAGTCGCGCGCTCAGAAACTATTTCAGCCATTCAGCTGTTAATATAGTCCTTTTTAGGGTTGTTTTTGAAAGGGTGAAGCAAAAACAACATTTTGGGCTGGAATATTACCAGTTATTTGGAGCAGAGTTGTTGACAGTCTTCCAAGGTCTCAGGACAGTTCATTTTTATAAACACGTATTTAGTTATAGCACTCATGCAGAGAGCGCCAATTTAAATGAAGCGTGCAACATCATTTTCTGACCGTTTTAATATTAATCTGTGAAAACGCAACAAAAATATTTTATTTTTCTGGAGAAAAGTCATTTGTGTTTATGTTGTGAGTGACGTGATGTTAGGGTTTTGTAGTTGGTTACCAGGGCTTTGGCATGTGGTTGCCAGTGTAGGGATGCACAATATATCAGCACCATGTCATCATTATTAGCTGATGTTAGACTTTTTAATTTGTAGTCTTTTAATTTCTCAGTCAATATTGAATGTTTAATGTTGGACAGGCTCATTATTTTTGCAGTTATATTACCATCTTCCAGTGCTTTCTTAAAGTTCATCTTTAACATCACAAAAATATAATTAAAAAAAAAGACAGTTAAATGTAATATTTTTAGTTACTCTTAAAGTTATTAATTTATTCAATTGTTCATACTGTACATTATAATGTTGTGATGCTTAAACTGACTTGTAGTGTTTAAAATGGAAATGTTGGCAATTTGACAAATTGCTTTGCTCCTCTTATGTAAGTTGCTTTGGGTAAAATTGTCTTCTAAATATATAATAAATGTAAATGTTAAACAATTTTAAGCAATGATTTTTGCTGTTTAATTTAAATACTTATAGACATATTGCTATCAGCCAGAATTTGAACCCTAATGCTCACTTTGTGTCATTTTGGCCTGATTAAAAAATAAAAAAAATAATAAAAAAATGTGTATGCATGCATATCTGATTTCTAGATGCACAGTAGCCTGATTCCCTCCTAAAATTTAAGTCTATAGGATTTTTTTGGTCCGTTTTGTTGTGTGAAAGTCTAAATGTACTTTTCCTCAAAAAGCTACATAATTTGAGCTCTTATTGCACCCCATTGTTTATTAGCGTAGGATTCATTCAAACCCTAAGTTTGAGGACTAGTGTGACCACTTTAAAGAGAGAGAATAATTAAAAACATTTTACCAATCGCAGCCGAACATGACCTAGTTTACGCTCACATTATTAGCGTGAGGATTTCAACATCCTGTACCTGGCACAGTTGTTTCCTCTCAGATCTTCCGTCCTCTCAGCTGTGTCATGTATCAGCAGCACCAGTGACTGATCGTGGCGTTTCCTCCTCGACTTCACTGATTTTAAACTGCTCGCCGTACGCAATCAGCTCACCTCAGAAAATCAAGGTTTGGGTCAGCAGGGGGGGTGACTAATGCTATTAGATCATTAATATTTCATCAAAAAGCAGTTTGTCAGGTGTTATTTTTACTGTGGCAGGCAGGGTAATATCTCTGATGTGTGAAGAGGCAGTGCAGTACAGTTGATTGGGCCTCATCTTGCTCTCTCCTTCTCTCTCTCATGGTCTCTCTCTCTCTCATTAAGACTGAGTTATGACCTCTTTGCCTATGCAGAATCATCACAAACCCATATTTCACTGTGCTGTTGCCATAAATGTAATCTCCAGTTTAGGGAGAAAAAAAAGGGTGCACAGGAAAGGATGAAAGGAGGAAGAAAAGGAAAATGTGGTGAAAATATCCTGAACAATCAAATAGACGTTAGATAGATGAGCGGCTTCCCTTTTTTTTTTAAGTGTTTTTGTGTTAGGAGCTTCCTGTATATGTTGGGGTTTCTATTCAGACCAGTGGTGTGTGTGTGTTTCTGAAAAGGGAAGGTTTGGAAGTAATTAAGTATTGATTTCTTAGCATGCAGGGTGATGGGAAATAGGCGACTTGGCCCTAATTACAGCAGGTTGCCAGATTGGGGGTGTCTGGACTGCAGTGGTGTGCTATAGGGCTGAGCATGGCTCCCAGCCAGAGCGGCTGCTGCCTCATCATTATAGCAGATTAATTAGCGGCTTTTGCCCATGTGGTCATCCAACACCTTGATTCTATTGCCTGCATGAGCCTTTTTGATAACACTGATGGCATGTAGTAGAAATCAGCAATGGAAGGATAATTGTATAGAAAAAAACAAGATAAGCTAGTACTCTTTACCAGTAAATATCATATTATGTTTTCCAATAATTTTATCTCAAAACGGTTTATATTTAAAAAAAGAGAAGAAAAAAAAGCATTAAAAATGAGAAGAAATATTATTTAGATATTACTTATACAGCTTATACAAGGGCTGCACGATATTGGGAAAAAATTACATTGCGATATTTTATTTTTCTGCGATATATATTGCGATATGAAATCTAATCTATTTTTTTCTTACAAACAAAAATGGGGTGAGCACACTTACATTCTCATTTTAAATTATTTAAACATCAACACCATTGTGTCAATTGATTAATATGCGCGAGGGAGAGAGAGCAAGACAGCGCTCGTGTTGTTTGAAGACGGTGAGTGTGCGGCCGGGCTCGCTCTCTCTCTCTCTCTCTCGCGCTCTCTCTCTCTCACTCTGTCTCTGTCTCTCTCTCTCTCGTGCGCTCTCTCTCGCGCTCTCTGCGAATCACATTCGTCAAGGGCCGGGGAGCAACTGGCCCATACAGTTAATGAATAACGGATCAACTACGACAGCCTACATCGCACATCCTGCGATTTGACTATCGTGGATTCGTACATCGCGATATCGATGCTTAAACGACACATCGTGTAGCCCTAGCTTATACAGTCTAGTTGGGAAGCGTGGAGATCTGTCACACAGATCAAGATCATTCTGCTAATTTTCACAATACACTTTGGGACCGTTCTCTACACATTCGTCTTTTGATGCATTGGTGTGGACTACTCCTTCCATTTTTCAAACAGTCAGTTTAAGTTGTTTAGAAACATACCCACACACGGACACACTATTTTTCAGCTTTGCCCGCTCCGAGCTATTCATTTTTCCCGGGAGACGTTGTGATTGCTATAATTTGCCATAGTGGAATGGCCATCTATAGTCCTGCGGGTCTGCCACAAGCTATCAGCCATCTGGGCTTTTATGACACTGATCTTGTATCATCTCTAGGGGTTGTGGATTTCATGCCTATTGGCAGTCTCACTCGTATCTATAGACACAAATCTGTTCTCTTTTACAACAGTAGTTTCTATGCGGCGAGCGGGCGGTTCGGGAGCTATAATAAAATCAGGTTAGTGTCCTGTTTCTGCCAAACAGGAGCCAAAATGCTAGTGTGAATCTAAAAGTGGTCACAGTTATTAAACAGAATCTGTTCAAATGGATTATCTGGACAAACTCATTAAAAAAGGTTTAAAAGTCTGCTAAACAGACTTAGGAAATTTGAGATGTATATATCTAGATATCTGTATCTGTACATATTTTTTTTACATCCACAGGAAAATACTTTCACAACCAAGGCGGGAACCAATATTTTCATCTTAATTTTATTGCTTTAGTGCTTAAAATCTTTGGCTTTGTTGGGAAGTGAAAATAGAAATTACGTTTAAGGTCAGTAATCTAAAATAAGTAAATATCCAGATTTTTTTAATCATCACCAAAATAATGCAGTGTCGACAGTCATCCGCAGCCTGGAACGGGAAGCCCAAATCTCCAGCAGCCGTTCCTGCCGCTCCGTTTCAAACTCTGAGATAATTTCCCACGTTGGGACGTTGGTCCCTTTGTCTCGTCTGCCTCCCCGATCGGCCTAACAAGGCGGTGTGATGAGGCGTATATGCATGATGCTTCAATCAGGCATGTGCGCCATTGTTCCTGCCTTAACTGAATATAAAAGTGTCACTGCAGGAGACAAGAGAAACCAAGTAAGAGAGAAACCAAGGAAGGAGAACAAGAGCGAAAGATGTCTGAGAGATTCCACCTCTGGCTCAAGTACTTCCCCTGAGACACAAACTTCCATGTTCTAACATGCGGCACAGCGGTCGCTCGCTGATATCCACAGACAGGTGGACACACACAAACCATCTCACCGTCTAATGGAGCCGGCGTTCGCTCAGATCATTATCTGAATCTTGCTTCTTCTTATATTCCTCCATTTTTTTCCCAAGCTGTTGCCTTGTCCTCTCGGCTGAAAGTTATTAAAACAGCTGTCTTTTGATCTGAGCTTCACTCTTTGTTATTCTCCAACTCCCTCTACACTGGAGGTGAAGGCTGATTTCACTTGTGACGCTCTCTCTCTCTCTCTCTCTTTTCTCCATTTCATCCTCTGTTTTCTGTAAAGCTAGTGAATCTGCTCTGTGAAGGCGCTGACTAGAGAGTGTGGGAGTGTGGTAATGAGGTTCCCATGGCGCTATGCAACTTGCTATGCAAGGTAAATGAATGGGGTATAGGAGTGTTGAAGGTCAAGCAGTAGGACGTCCACAGCATCTACACATAAATAACACGTCCAGCCCATGCAGTCTCTCAGAGGAGACTTTCTGGAGTCCTGCTCTTCTGCTTGGTTTCTCTTGCTTTAAACTTTTCTTTCCAGGTTCATGTTCTTCTACAATTGTGGAAACTTGAAAAGTGGTGCTTGATTGTGAAAAAAATCACTACCATGAAGCTAGGGTGTTGGAAGTGGTTGCTAAGGTTTTTTGAGTGATTAGCTGTGTCTCATTTAGAAGGCTGCATCCTCCGGAGGTCGCATTTTAAGGCTGCATATGTCATCAAGGAAGTCTCATTTAAGAAAAATAACCGCTAAATTGCAAAGTAAAAAAAAATTATAGTAGGCTACTTTAAACTTTACAAAGAATAAGTCAATTTTATTATGGTTACTTTTCTTAAATAAGACAAATTTAATGACGTATACAGCCTTCAAATGTGACCTCCGGAGGACGCAGCCCCGAAATGAGATCAGAAATCAGTCGAAATCAGCCATTAAGATGTTACAGTGTGGTTGCTAGGGCGATCTAGGTGGTTGCTAGGACAATACTAGAGTGTTCTAAATGTTTTCTAGCATGTTGCTATGTGGCTGGTAAAATATATATATATAAATATATGTATAAAATTGTTGATTCATTCCTAAGAAGCACCAAATTGTCCAGTAAATACACAAAAAACCTTATCTTTTCTTAATAGCATTGTATAATTAATAAATTTAATTAATATATTTGTATAAAATATTAATAACTTTATTTATAATAATTGAATGTACCAGGTTTTAAAATGGATATAATATCAATATTAATATTTCAGTAAATTTGTATGATAATTTTATTGGATCATAAATATAAATTATTCTAAAACATATTAAAAAAAAGCAGACGATTGAGTTATTTTCACTGCTTATTGCGCTTGATATATATATATACACACACATATATATATATATATATATATATATATATATATATATATATATATATATATATATATTTATATATGTACACATGTATATATATACACATGTACACATATATATATATACACATGTACACACATATATATATATCAAGCGCAATAAGCAGTGAAAATAACTCAATCGTCTGCTCGCGCTGACTGTCACACAGCTGAAGCGTGCGCACTGAAAGCCCCTCTCTCAACATGCGATCATGAAAAGCAGTATCTTTCGTGTTTTATTGTGCTTGAATGGTCACCAATCTTAATTTACCTGCTGATGTCTGTCAATATTAATGATAATCACTAACTATCCTTACTGAATCACTTTTGGATCTTTGATACAGTGATACAGTGAATGCAGTGTTTTATTTATACACTTTATTCAATTTATGTAATATTTCTTACTAGTTAAATACACCTAGCCTACAGTAGCTAAATAAATTAAGTTTATTTCATATTTATTTGTTTTATACTGTTTGTAATTTGCTTCTTTCTCCTGTTTTTAATAAAAAAAAATAAAAATAGCTATATGGATGACAGATAACTACCCTTTTTATTTTATTTTTTTTATTACAGTTGTTTTTGTGCAACTTATTCTGTAGAAGTTCTTTGCATCAGGTTGTACAGTCTTCTTGCTTTTAATTGAAGGCTTTATTTTTTCAGACTGTAGGCTGTTATTGGTTCAGACCGTGTGTTGCTCACTGCTTGACATTTCATCCAGTGTCTCGTTAGCTGTGACTGTATTTGAGCCCTGGGACTCCCACTGGCTTTCAACCCAGATACCTGCCCTCCCATGCATCACAGCAACACCTGTTTTACCTCTCAGCTTTCGCTGGAGTCGTGGAAAGGTTGAGCTCTGAAAATAGCATGGCCCACTTTTCTCTTCTTTAATGTGTAAATGAAGCTCTTAGGTGAGCATGGCTTTAAGGGTTTTTCTTAAGGCTTTCTCTCTCTCTCAGAAACCAGACGATTCTGGCGTCACGTGACTGCTTTTTTTTCTTTTGTCCAAAAAGATCTTTGAAACTCTTTCAAGGTTTTGTGACAAAATAGTGGTAACAGGTTTCGAAGCGGACTTGTTTTTTCCATTGATCGGTTCCTCGCTGTCTGTGGTCCTCCTTGAAATCACCGAAAATGGCTTACAGCTGAAATATATGGAGTATCTGTGTCGAGCGACAGGAACACGATTTCACTCTGAAACACTAAACCGACGGCCTCAAAAGAGACGCTCGCTGGGCTGAGTGACATCTGTAATATCCTGCTGTCTGTCACGCACACTCTTCTGTTGCTCAGCTGAATGTCATGAGCTCAGAGGGTTCATGTTCAGGATTAGTGTCGAAGATAAACAGGAAGGGACACACATGGCAGAGAAGTGTCATACTCTTATATGTTTGATGGACTTGTTAATTTTAGCTCTGTTAATTTAAACCATTAATTCAGTGCAACTTAATAAAAAAAAATAGTGCAAATATATACCATTAATTGTGATTTAATTTGATTAATTAACTGGTACATCCTGTAATTAAAACTCAAATTAAATAATTAAAATGTATTAATCCTAATTAAAAATGTAATTAATTGGCACAAGCTTAAATAAAATATAAATATAATGCAATTAAATAGATTGACAGCCATTGTTTTTTTTTTTTTTTTCGTAGATTATTGCTGTAATACAAGTTGTGCTAAACTAACTTAAACAATTTTTTTCATTGGTATTTAATCTCATTTCATAATTTCTTCTTTTGCGGTTTTAGAATGATGGTTTTAATTTTGATTTATTTGATCAGTTTATTTTTGCCACATCCTGCATTTAACGTACATTAAATATTGTGTAGTTAAATTAATGATCAGACCTGTTTTTCATAAATTATTGCTAAAAAGCCAATGTTTCCAAATAATTTTGTTTATGGTAATTTAATTTCATTCTTCTTTTGCAGTTTTAAAATGACTCTTTTGATTTTTATAATTAGGTCAATTTAATTTTTAATGACTTGGCACATCCTGTAATTAACATTGATACAATATTTTGTAATTAAATTGATTGACAGCCCTGTTTATTTTATAAAAATTACTGACATTTTTAAAAGTTAATTAATCGTTGTTCTTCTTTTGCCGTCTTGGAATGACTGTCACAAACAGTGATTTTCTCGTTCGGAAAATCCATGCTTTGTGATTTTGATGACCACTCCAGCCTGTAACGCTGTTCTCAGATCCGTGCATGTCTTGCATAAATATGAAAGCAACTGGAGACAATCATTTTGTTATGTGATGCGTGAACATCTGATGATCATGTTGTGTGGTCTTTTCGTTTAGTGTCTCTTTGTTGGCCAATTTGCTTTGCGCTTATGTTTGATCTGCAGTTCGGTGACAGCTGGAGTGGAAAACATGCTCATTTAAATAATATTACATAAGCTTTACATTTATTAGTGCTTGGAAATAAAGCAAAAAGACATTCAGGGCTGTGATTAAGTTAAAGATTGACAGAAATAAAGGCTTATTTATAGGCAAAAAACACCTGGTTCTTGAAAACGACAGAAACAGCAAAAGGATAAAATACGTTTGTTAATTAATAATACAAATAAATCAAATGTATGACTTCTGATGAGTAATATAGCCAATTAGCCTTGCTGTACGCTACTTACGACGCAACTCTTTGCATGTATTAGCAATAAAACGGCTTCAAACAAGTCTTATAAAATCTGATTATAGAGCCCGAACTATCCATTATATGTATTCATTTATATTTGTTTGGACATTATTGCATTTAGTGCTTATGTAAAAATTGCAGTTGCACATTTGTAGTTGGTTGCCTCATAATTCACATGACCATCTTGAACACATGACCACAATAAGATCACATGACCATTCGTTAATGCCACCTTTCGCTCGTGAAATATTTTAAGCTGTGTCAGGAACTAAAAGCTTGTTTTTGTATGGTACTTTCATATTGGACTGCAAAACATAAATCAGACCCTTTAAAGATATATTTCACCCTATTTGCTTCTCTGTTTCTGCCACGGGACTTGCATCTCGAGGCAACTAGGAATTACACAAGCTTCAGTCTGGATCCAACCCTTACAGAGATCTGAGATGACCGAAAAACCTGAAATATCCCTTTAAACTACCCAAATAGGGCTGGGATAAACGATTATTTTTTAAACGATTAATCTAGCGATTATTTCTTCGATGCATCGATTAATCTAACGATTAATTTCCCCAGACCGATTCGATTTCGATTATCTCCCCATTAATTGACTACTAACAATTTATACATGTTGATTTACATATCTGAATGAAAAAAACATGAATTCCTTAACATTGCAATATATGTTTATTGCTCTTAAAATTACAAAATAAAAGACTGACTAAGAATGCATTACTTTGCACTTGTATAGAGATAGCATTCAATAAAACCTTGAAGCCTTGAAAACACATAGCTTACTGAAACAAGCTTACTGAACACATAGGGCCTAGCTTACTGAAAAAAAGTTCTTCTTTCAGATGAAAATAACAACAACTTGATGTCTAGCATTCAATAAAAAAGTTCACCCAAAATACTTGTTTAGAGCAATTGAAAGAATACAGTAACCAATGTAAACTTTAGGGCTTTAAGCTAATACAGAGAGTGCTTTTCCAAAATAAAAATAAATAAATTTAACAGTGGGAGCCAGCAGCCTGTCATGGAGAAAAAAAAATCTCTGAATGCTCCACGTGAAACTTTGGCGTTCCGCCCTTTTTCTATCGTGTTTAATGATTTTGGTTAATATTCACGAGGGGAGGGGGGTGGGGGAAGAGAGAGAGAGAGCGCTCGTGTAGTTTGAAGACTGAGTGAAACTGCGCGTGAAACTTTGGTGTTTCGCCCTTTTTCTATCGTGTTTAATGATTTTGATTAATATGCACAAGAGAGAAGAGAGCAAGAAGCGCTCGTGTTGTTTGAAGACTGTGAGTGCGCGCGCAGCCGGGGCTCTCTCTCGTACGCGCCCTGTCACTGTCACTCACCGATCAAATAAGGCTTTGACAGCCGCCAAAAAAAAAGATCAATGCAGAAAAACCCCTGGATTGGTTATATAACGTTGGACAGAATGTTGATCCGGCCATCGCGTATATTCAGCGCACATAAGGTAAACGTTTAGCAAATGTTTTTTAGAGAAATAAAAACAGGTCGACGAATCGATGCGCATATTTTGCGTCGACGTATTTTTTGCGTCGACGTCATCGATGACCTCGACGCGTTGTCCCAGCCCTATACCCAAAGTTTTTCAAAAACATGCTAATTTCAAGCAGCTATTTCATTCTCCTGACCTCGTCGTAGTCCTTGAATTGATGTAAACATGTCCTCTGTGATTTTTCGCTAGGCAGAAAGAGGTCGAGCGTTAGTAGGATTGTTGTTCCAGCCTGGTTGTTTTAGTACCTTTGAAACACAAGAGTATGTTGACCTTGGAGTCGCTCTCTCTTTTTGTGGCTCCATACCGAGTCCAACGGCAGCAAAGAGAGGTTTTATTCCAAATGATTGCAGCTGTAAACATTTTAATGCAGTCTTCATTACTTTTTCGATGCCATCTTTTAAAGATAGAAGGCCCTGTAAAAGAGGAGCTCTCCGGCTGTTGAAAAGCTGCCTGCATTGGCTTACATGGGGAAAACGACAAAAACAATCCAAAGAGCACTGAAGGGAGACACATAGAGAGTTCGGTACCCTGCTGTTAGTTTGCTTTTACTGCGTGTCAGCGTGGCATTAGAAAGTCGCATTAGCAGAAAGTCTCTGTTTACCAAAAACACAAGCAGGCACCTCGGAGAGGCGTAGAAAGGTTTTACCAAATATTGTCATGCAGATTTTGCCACGCCGGTGGCCTGCTTGTGTTTTAGCATGTCAAGTAGGCTTATAAAAATGAATCATATCGAATTGTTTCGCTCGATGAAAGGCTCTCAATACCTGTGGAAAACGGAGCAGTACCTGCTTGGAAAGAAAATGTTTTATTTAATGAGCAAAATAATGATTTATTGTATGAGGTTGTTGGCACAAAGAGTAGTGTTTGACAAATGGGTTTATTTCAGCAGGTGCTTCACAGTGAAACTCTCAGCAGCATGGAGATCCGGCAGTAAATGCCATGGTGTCATAAGGAGAAAAAAGAGATTTGGATGCACGGTCTGCTCTGGTAATCCAGCATAGGCTAATGATATAAATCAACCGATATGAACCTTGCATCACTTTTATTCATGAGTTTGACATTTAGAATCTGTTGCTGATGTGCTGTGCATTGATGCAAATCGCAGTGTTTTATTGCAGTAATGTTTCACATATAGCAGGACTCAACTGTAAGCATTTTTCTACAGGTCCAGCCAGGAAAATAGTTATTTTTTCTTGTTCTAGTTGCAGTTTCACTAGCCCCTTCAATATGTTTAGAAATTTGACGTTTTGTATTTGTATTACATTTATATCGTTTTATATTTGTACGATTTGCGATTTTATAGTGATAAAATGATTATAAAATGTTATAAAAATTATGTATTATAAAACAATTACATATTATTATAAAAATGTTGTCTAAAACGGCAATGCAAACAACTATTTTATATGAAAGTAAACTTATATTTCATTTGTATGTGCTAGAATAGATTCAAGTAGAAACCTTGAGATAAACCTAGAATGATGAAGCACATGTCCACAAGACATGCAAAATAATTAATTTTAACAGATGTACTGATTAGGGCTGCACGATATTGGTAAAAAATTACATTGCGATATTTTATTTATCTGCGATATATATTGCGATATGAAATCTAATCTTATTTTTTCTTACAAACAAAAATGGGGTGAGCACACTTACATTCTCATTTTAAATTATTTAAACATCAACACCATCATGTCAATTGACTAATATGCGTGAGGGAGAGAGAGCAAGACAGCGCTCGAGTTGTTTGAAGACAGTGAGTGTGCGGCTGGGCTCGCTCTCTCTCCCTCTGTCTCTTTCTCTCTCTCTCTCTCTCTCTCTCTCTCTCGCGTGCGCTCTCTCTCTCTCTCTCTCTCTCTCTCTCGCGCGCGCTCTCTCTCTCTCTCTCGCGTGCATGCTCTCTCTCTCTCTCTCTCTCTGCCCTGTTAAACTGACAGGACTTAAAAACACATGCAAATGATAAACTTTCACTCTATGATGGTTAAGCTGTGCAATTAATCCGCGAATCACATTCTTCAAGGGCCGGGGAGCAGCTGGCCCGTACAGTTAATGAATAACGGATCCACTAGTACAGCCTACATCGCACATCCTGCGATGTGACTATTGTGGATTCGTACATCATGATATCGATGCTTAAACGACACATCGTGCAGCCCTAGTACTGATGTACTCCAGCCACATTATATTCATTAAGATTGACTAATTTGTCTAATAATGTAATTCTAACATTCTGTTAAATAATGCATTGTAAGTGTAGGCTACATTACCTGTTTTAAGCTGAATTAGTGTCAATATTGTGCAGTATATCACAGGAAACCAAATGTTTATGTTTGCATGATCAATGATGCATGATCGGCTGTTGTATTTGCACAAAGAAAGACTGTGAAGACTTGTGTAAACTTGTGAAGCTGTGGAAATCCTCTCAGACGCCCACAATCTCAATAGAAAACCAGTTCTTTAATGCCAGTTATCCCTCTTCCTACAACTGTTGGAACTGTTACAAGCTGCCTTGTTGTCCATTGTCTAGACATCAGTGGTTCTTTAAAAGCTGTAAAATGGTCTGTAATTGGTGGAGGGAAGAGGTTTAAGAATTTTAAAATATGTCAGTGCAAGAATCTTTTTAATGTCTACAGTAAGAACTATTTTGTGTCCTTGATCCTTGGATGAAAAGCAGAGAGAGACTTTGTAACCGAATCCAGTCAGAAATTACAAAAACGATGGATAAAAGCATTTCAGGCTGGAATTTGGTTGATCTGTGGCTTTTCAGAGAGACAGGAAGGGCAGAATTTTCTTGCAGAAATATGATCTGAATATCCATTCCATCCTTCCATCACGAAACAGACAGAAAGAACAATGGCCCCTAACACCAGGACTGACTCACAAAGGTGATACTGATGAAATGGACACCGGAGTGGAAATTATAGTGTAGTGCCGAAAGAAATGTACAGGGAATCGTGGAATTGTACTGCAATTTATGCAAGCAAATGAGCATTTTTCGCATGTAATGTAGTGAATGCTTTAATTATGTTAATGCCCTAATTCCACTCAATTGGATAATGGTTTCCAGTTGGCAAGCTCGTGAGTCATGTTTAACTGTGCGTATGAAAGAGAGAAGGTATGTCATTATTTATTTCCCCTTGTTCCTTGTATCAAAAGCCCAAAACATACACTATATAAATGCATCAAATAAAATGCTTCTTGCTATTGAAACCTTGCAATTCAAAACTGCATGCAAGTATGCATTGCATTTTGAGTAGGGGGCACTGTAGGGTACCTACATTTTTACCTCAAACACCAATTGTTAAGAAGCATATTAAAATAAAAACTGTTTACGTATCAAATGATAATGCAAGAAACATATTTTTTTTTCAGAAAGCACGAGTCCAGTTAAAATTTTTATTTATTTTTTTTCCCATAGTTTTTTTGTGTTTTTTGATAACACTGGCATCTACCAAGCATTCCATCTGCATTTGTGTGCTTGCATAGAGTATGTGTCTGGCAACTAATATTCACAAAATAGTGCAGCAGGTGTTTATTGGACTACTGAACACAATTATCAGCTCTCGCTGTAGTGGAAAGGTCGTCTAGTTAACTCGCAGTTAGCTCCACTCATCACCTGTCCATCCATATAATTCCATCATGAGCGGTCGTGCCCCCTGGATGCTGAGGTTTTTCTGTCACAGTAACTAACTCTAGAAGTGGGCAATTAGCGGGTGACTAGCTGTGACTGGCTGCACTCCAAAGACCTGTGACCTCAGCCGCGCTGCTCGGCGTCTGACGGAAAAGTCAGCAGAGTAAGGGGTCGTCACGGGAAAGTGGTTACACAGCAGGCCTGACACCAAGCTTCAGCAGGGGTGTGTTTAGGAGGAGTGATTGAAGATGTGGCCAAAGATGTCATAGATGAGAGGACCATGGAGACAAAACCTTGTTGTATACTATGACAAAGAAACTATGAAAAAGTGAGATTTGCTTGTGACATTGGAAACTTCAATGACTTTTTTTTGTTATACTACTACAGTGTTGTTTTCTACACTAGCTTTTGTGTTTTTATGACAGTATGTTGTAAGTTTATATACAATTTTATCATGTCATATTTATAATTTAGTCATCGAAAATAGCAATTTTGTTATTTTGTGCAGTTGTGGTACCCTTATGAATGCGCAGTGGAGTATGACACAGAATTGTTGAATAAAGTCATTATTTTTGTTTATTATGTCCTTAGTACCTTTTTGGGCCTTGAATGTGTCAGTTGTATTGCTGTCTATGCAGGGTCAGAAAGCTCTCAGATTTCATCTTAATTTGTGTTCTGAAGATATTTTTAGGGTGAGTAATTAAAGACAAGAATATGTGTTTTTGGGTGAACTATCCCTTTAATTAACCTGCTAACAAAGTACCTCGGTTTAGCAGTTTTTATTCATTCTTCAGTTTTATCTGAAGTAGGGCAATCCCTGAAATTACTGATTATAATTGAAATTTTTGAAACAGTCATGATCTTTCTAGATTTTGTCTTTTTTGTTAATTAAAATAGTTTAATTATTGTCATGCTCTGGATTTTTCTACTTGTCTTCATTATTGTTGATGAAATAAAAAAAAAACTCTTAATGTTAATCAACATTTTTGTAATTTCATTGTTGAGTTATACAGTAATAGAACTCGGCAAACTGCTGCAATACCTCTTGATTCAGGGAATGTGTTTTGCATTGCATTTATATGTTTTGTCTTCTGTTTGTTTCCTAGAAACTACAGCCATTTTGCTTAGAAGTTTGCTGTGACTAGTTTCGATACTGCCATCAGCACACCAAGTTCTTGTTCATATGATGATCCTATTCAAGCTCTTTTATCCTAGATTTTCCAGGCGCCACTTTTTCAGTGCTGTCTCAAACAAATACCACCAGAACACGGTGGAGACTGTCTGTTGCCGTACCGCCATAGAAGACGGTGTCACCTAACACTGACTTTCAGAGAGTTGGGGAAAGATAAAAACAGCTGAACACATGGCTTCCATTACCTTCCTCTAAGATGCGAAGGAGACCTTGCAAGGATAACCAAGTTGTTTGGCGCCCACTAGTTCAGTGGAAAGCAAACCGCACATTTGCATATTGGAAGCCAGCTAAACTGTGCAAATGGGTGCTGATTTGCGGCTAATCACAATGTAACGCTTCTATTAGAAAGTATTTTCTGCCATCTTTTCAAGTTTACTCCCTGGATCTGAGTGCGACAGTGGCTTTTATTGAGTCCCGTGCCTTATGTTGAACACTAAATGTTGCTTGTTTGGTTAGCATTCACTGAGGCCTGCTGACAGTAGCACAGGCGGTTTGAATTAGCATCTCATCCTGCCCCAGGGGTAATGCAATGCGTGGCTGCTGATTGTTAAGACCACAGTTCAGGGCTGGATAATTGAAACGGCATGCTTCCATCTTCCCATTCAGTCCCCCAGAGACACAGAGCGCTACACTTCCCACATATGCTGGACAACGTTAGTATCGGGCTCTGTGCCAGACTCATATCCCTCCTCAAGACGAAAGAAAATGAAAGAAAATGTTTGGCTCTGTCCTTGGTGAGAGCAAAGCTTGCCAATCACAACTACTTCTTGTTCCATCTTCACGGCAATCAAGGACACATAACTAGTACAAAATCAGCTGAAGTTGGCGTCGTGGCCTGGCTTTTTTTGCGTTTACCTCTGAAATATTGGGTTGCGATGCTCATCTAGGTGATGGTCGTCTCAGCGTAAGACATCACCACTGACTATCATTCTTTCTCAATCCCATTCCTTCTTGCCCTTTGTTTTCAACGGTTCCTGTCAGTAAAATTGGCAAATTTCAGGTGTTGTCTTGTCTTAGACTAGCTCAGAGTTGAATCCAGTCTCATCTGCTGTAGCTGAACATGTCATGAACTGGCTGCCAGCCTGGTTTGCACTGGGATGAAGGAATCCTTGCAAGATGGCAGCTTTATTGGAAGAAAACGAATTTAATGAATGCCTTCTGCTGGGGTCCTTCATCACAGTGCATCATTTTCTTTCTGTTCCCCATTGTTTGTTCTTTCTCTCCTCTGTTTCCCTCAGAAGTTGTCACCTTAGCGAGCGCTGAAAGATCCTAGCCGCTTTACTCTCCTATACAAAGCAAATTTACAGGCGTCTCTCCATATGTGCAGCGGGAGACCTCCTGCCCGCTGCTTCTGCCCTGTGTGTAGTGTTGTCATTCTAATGGGAACAGATCCATCTGCTGCCACTGCAGATGTGCCTCGGGGGGAGCGGTCGGCAATGTACGACGCGGCCCCCGTGGCATCGTTGGGGAAATCCAAGTCAGGTGAGGTGAGACAAAAGAAAGGAAGAGGTATGTGGCGTTCCTACACGCGTGACTGTCTCTTTGTCTCTTGGAGATGAAGATTCAACTTGTAGTTGAAAGCAAAATCTCACAACTGCCATTTTAATGAAGAAGGCAATGTTTGTTTGATTCTGGATGATTACAACTCTGCAAGTGTGTACAAAGATCAGAAACAAATCACAGGTTTAAAAAAAAAATATTTCCTGTTCAAGCATGTTTTTGCATCTCAGATGCCCACTGATATGACTACCGCTGAAAAAACATGTAAATAAGAATGGAATAATTAGTTTTGTTCGAGTTTTGATCTAGCGGTTAAACCCAAAGTGCCTAGCTTTTCAAAGTATACTACAATTGATACTGTGAGCAAACACAGATGCTTAACATATGAACGCTAGAAAGACTTATCCTTGTCCAGCGTCTGCGCTATTACTCTCCACAAGTTATAATCGATTAATAATGTTGTGGATATATCTTAACCCTTGAAGACTTAATGACTTGTGATTTCCAGTAGTTTGTTGTTTGTAAAGTGTCTTCTGTTTCTTTTATGACTGTGAAACAACAGCCCGGGCCAGTGCTGTGGACAAATGTATTTGTGCAAAAGATTCAAGGCAAGCTTAGCATACAGAATATGTGCGGTCTACACATGCACAGTATGTGTGTACTATACTGATGATGTATCACACATAAAGATCGAAGTATACTTGGTCTTTAGCATATGTACATTGTGTTGAGCTGAGACTTGTCATAACCAAGTTCTGTCCCTGTTCGGTCTTCCCATTAGGTATTTTATGTTTTCTCTAGTATCCAATTTAATAATAATCAGGCCACAAAATAAGAACTAAACTAAAAACTTTGCTGTGGTGTCTCATGTAGAGCCTTCCTCCACTGGCTTTGCCATCATGGTGTGAAATGGAGGGGAACATCAAACATCGCAGACATCCTATCTTTGACTCTGGCAGGTGGTGAATGAGGAGCAGTTTGCATCTGCTGGAAGGTATTATAAAGGTGCTGTGGTTAGCTGCATGCTCCTGGTTTCCATAGAGTTTCACATGGAGCTTTTCTGATGGAACCTGAAAATCAATCCTCTTCTCTCTTCGTGCACTTTGGGGAGGCAGAATGGAATTTTTGCCCCTATTTTCATTATACATCTGCATTTCTTAGTCATGACTCGTCATGCTTAAAAGAGAATGATTTTGGAACTGTGACCTACTGCATCTTCTCACACATGAAGAAGTCATGTGGGAACTACTAATACTACAATTTTTCTCCTTCTCCTTCTTTAATAATAATGATAATAGTAATAATATTTATTTTACAGAACAATATTAATATATTTTCCTTAGATTAGTTATAATCAATAATTATTTGTTCTGAATCCGTTTTTATTTTACAGTAGCAATATTTCAATAACAATATTTAATTTAATAATAATAATAATAATGTTTGATTTCTCAGAACAATAGTAATATATTTTCTTTATATAACTAGTATTATTGGTTTATTGTATTTTTTAGTACAGAGGTAATATAAATATTGTCATTTGTTCCTTTTATTATTAATAATAATAACTTTTTTGCACAGAATAATATTATTCGTTTATTTAAACTTTTTTTAATTTATTTATTTTATATATTTTAAATTGTCATTAGTTTTTTGTAGAAACATTTTGTTTGGTAAAAACATATTTTATTTCTACTATTATTATTGATGTTGATTGGATTCCTAAAACAGTTGTTATAGAGAATATTCAAGTGTGAATATTATAGCTGTTATACGTTTTTGTCCATGGTATGTCTGTGGTGACTCTTTTTTTTTTCATAAAGTCTTTGTTCTTTTTTCCTAGATGTCTAACAACGACAATATGAGATTTGACATCTTTATCATATCACAGTTCAGTAGTGCTGTAGATGGTGTGAAACTGGTGAAAGGTGCTATATATATAGTTCCTAACTGCTATAATATTTGAAATCATTTTGAACACCACTCCAGTTTTATTCCTCATTTGAGTGGGGCAGATGGAGGGTAGAAAGCTGGTTTTTGAATTTGTTCTATTAAAGTCTCCAGGTACTCCAGGTGACAATTTTCTGGATCGAAGAGAGCAGTGCAAGGCTAAAATGCTTGACACATTGATGGCACAACGCCCTCGATGGTTGATTTACACTGACTGCAAATGTGGCTGACCGATTGGAAGCTTGTAAAAGAAGATCTACTGCAGGATGTGCCGTGTGTCTTCCGTCAGGAGTTATAGCTGTTCGTCACTGACATATGTAACTTTTCCTCAGTAGCTCTCTGACATCCTCCCTCATCTTCCCTTTACCTCATATTTTGCCAAGAGGAAGCCATTATTGCAAATAAAACAAGCTTGTTGGCAGAGTGCCCGTTCTGCTGAGGGAAATTTATTGAGCCGCCAGCGTATACTTCCAGCAGTTGGCCGGTGATCACGACCGTTTCCAGGCACAAATCTAGATTAAAGGAGCAAGAAAGTGCAACAGTTGTTTTTTTTTTCAGAGTTGTGGAGCTTCAGAAACTCTGGGATTACAAACTTTTGTGTCTTCCTATTCACTTTCTAACTTGCTAATAAACTCCAAACCCAAATTTGGAAGTGTATTTGTTCTTGATTTCTTGGGCTAATAAAGGATGTTTCTTCCAAGATTACCAGAGCAAGTATGTTACACTTTTACACCGTCACAGTTACATGTGCCCATTTCCACTTTAATTAGCACAGTTCACAAGAAAGAAATTCTCTCTATCAATTTGATCTTCTATTTTTTTGCTTCTGTTTGAAGGGATGGGTATCCTTCCTCGGGCTCATCTCAGGAGGGTCTTCACATGAGTGGGGAAATTACACCATGGAAAACCTGAAAGCAATTTGTTTCGCATAGAAGAGTAGCATCCAAACCCGGTCCACAGATTAAATGACGGGCTCTATCAGGCCATCTCCCCCTAAAAGCAATCAAACAGACGCTGAGGAACAGAAGTGCTGCTGGGAAATTGGGGGCAATGCCTAACCATTCAGAATGGATTGAAGAGTGCTACTGCAAAGCAAAGGACTATTGCAATAAGAATATTCCTTGTTTCAGCAGCTGAGGTGTGAGAGAAGAAACTAGGAGTGTAGAAATGCAGTCTTGATATTCTTCCAAATGTCATTGTTAATGGCATATTGTGATGCACACATTTTGAAAGTTATGGGAACTTGCAGTTTAGTAAGTGAGTCATTTGATTCATGACTCATTTGATTGATTCACTGAGCACATGAGGCTGACTCAAAACAATAACTACTTAAGTTGTGAGTATTTTTGAAACATTTGTGTAACCACAATTCAGCAATGCAGAGAACAATGGCATAAACCTCTCTTTTTTTGTAATTTTCATGGAGTTCTTTAAATTAGACACTAGAATTCGAATACGTAGGCTCACTTTAGTGGCATTAATTCGATAAGACTACGGCAGGGTGGCTTTATGTAACCTTTCATCACTAATGCAAACATCTTAATTACACCAGTGTGTGTGAGTGTGGGTACAATTTCCTTTTAGTAGTTTCTTTATTTTCTTTCACACTTGCTCTGCAGGCTACATGTATATGAAGAGCAGATGTTTGTCTAATAAAGGGCTGAACACAAATACTAGTTTCTCTAATTCTCTTTCCCTCTCTATTATATCTCTGGCTTTTCTCTATTCTCAGCAATAACACAGAGCGGCAGAATTAATTAGGCTTGGCACGAAATGCTCCATTCCAATAAATCACTTCGTTATCTCACAGTGCTCCGTAAAAACAGCCTCTCATTTCCTGCATGTGCGAGGCAAGGTCACATTTTAACCCTCTTTCTCTTGCTGGCCATGTATTTCACGTTGTCTAAAACTGTGTCTTTGTCACCCAAAAGGGACAACTTCCTGTTCAAAAACTGACCCCGTGTCCCTTAGTGGATTGCAAACCCTCTGGATGTGGTTTGACGTTGCCGATGAAAATGCGGGAAGGTTGAAGGGATTTATCATAGTGCTGTCTGTTTAAACATTTTTTTAGAGCAGGCTGATGATGGACGCCAGCATCTCCAAAAAGGGGCCGTTTATAGCACCTGCGACCCATCACTGTGTCAACTGGGGCTTTTTGTGTGAAGATAGTGTGTGTGTACATACATTAAACGGGCCAGGTGCCAGCACTACCCCACCTGCAAAGCAATGAAAGAAAACCTAGACCCGGCGAATGAGAAGCGTAATAGATCACGCTCCGTTCAGACCGCTGGGACGGACAGGTATGATTTATAGATGCTCCAAAAAATGGGTCAGGATGTATTTCTCCCTGGCTCTGTCACTCAAAGAATCGGGGGCTTAAGAGCTTTGTCTTTCTTGGACGGCTGGACAAACATATTTAGCTGAATAGCTTTTGGAGACGAGAAGTGTGCAGCTCCAGATGTTGAATTTGATGCCGAAGCTGCGGGGCTCAAGCGTGGGGGTGTCAGAGGCCTTAGAATCGGCTTTGAGATGAGTCCAGTCAGATGCTTATGTTGCTGAGGCGGTTTTAGTTTTAGAAAAATGTGTCTTTTAATAATCATTTCAATATATAATATATTATGAATATATAATATTATAATTTAATCATCATTTATTCATGTTACGTATGTATTTTACATATACTGTATATACACACACACACACACACACATGTGACATTTATAAATGTATCATACGTTTTAAGAAATTGTGTATTATGTATGTTTCTATATGTTTTTTAAATGATAATTGGTCAATATTGGATAAACAGCCACTATTTAATTGCGCATTCTCTGTCATTTCTTCATTTTTTTTTTATTTATAATTTATAACACTGGCAGATTTAATCTTTTAATTCTGTCCCTATAACTTGTCTGCTGCTCTCCTGGAGGGTCTCTTAGCACTTGTCAGGCTGGGAGAACAAGCTAGACTGGCTAAAGTCAGTTAAGACCAGCAAACCAGTTTAGGCTGGTTAAAGCAGTTTTATCTCATCAGGGGTGTCAAACTGCTTCAAATCATGATTAGCTTGGCTGCAGTTTCACAGTAGCTTCCCCAACACTGCAACATGCACTAGAACGTGAGAAACAACGTGGCACAGGAAGGACAGACGGGGTTGGGAAGCGAGGGGAACGGTGTCTCAGGAGCAGGAAGTCAAGTGTGCTTACTGAAGCATGCTGATGCAGCCTGCTAAAATGTGCCTGTTCGAGGCAGGCTATTGTGCCTGCTGACGTCCTGCTGCTGCCAAGTCAACCCACATGCTTCTTCACAGTGACTCAGTAACCCTCATACAACATTTATGTAATACTCAAGCTTTCCTATAGTGTTCTCTTCTATCTCCTACCCAGCGCCACAGGGGGACCCAGACGTCTCGCCCACCTCTTAGCTCCCTGTCTCTCCCCTTCGATAATGCGAATGCTTCACTCCTGCTGTGATGGACAACCTTAGCGCAAGAAATGCTTAAAGAGAAATATGTTCAGAGGAAAGCCGATGTCAGCCACTGTAGAACAAGATATGTCTGTCAAAGAAACATGTGACAGGCATTAAGGCTTATTGACCACACCTGCTAATGTGGCTCAGATCCTATTAATTCATCATGGCTTTTACATTACGGGCGGCTAACTTTAGTACACAGAAGGTCAAAACCTTGAGACTCATTTCCCATTGGGAAACAATATACAGAAGCAAACAAAGCAGGTTTACATCCCCAGGGACCTGCTGGAGAACTTTTTTGCAAGCTTATTTGCAAGTAATATACATAAATACATTGTTAAATACATGCATAAATGCATATATGTATGCATAAATATTGCCATGTTACAGTAAATGCAAAAAGAGATCAGTATGATTTTTTTTTGCATAATATTATTAGATTAAAATGCATTTAATTTTATATTTTAACATTTAAAATATATTAAAAACTAATGATATCTTAATCTTTACTCATTCAGTTTATTTTATTTTTACACACCCGAGAACAGGCATATGGCCTTTAATTAATTGATTAATTCAATTAATTAATTCCATTGATTGATGCTTTTTTAGCTACACAGGGATCATGCATATAATTTTTTAATAATTCTCTATTTTTATTATTTATTTAAATTTGTAGACACTCTTTTTTTTCTTTTTTTTTCAGGGATTGTGCATATGACCTCTGTTTTTATTTATTATTTTCATAAGGTTGCATATTTTGTTTATTTATTGCATCAGGCATATTTACATCAGACTCTTTTTAATTTATTTTTTAATTCATTCATTTCTTTAATTAATTTATTTTTAAGTAGGTAAGTCCTATTCCTTCTCCTATGTATTCAACGTTTCATTTTATTTTTAAATAAATATTAAATAAATGTATTTAATTTTGTGCTCAATCCTAATAGCAGAAAATGCATGTTTATACATTTTTTTTCTTTAAGGATTTTCCATTCACATGACCTTCGAGAAGGAAAAGGTAATTATATATATATTTTTTTTCCTTTATCAACATTAGGGCCCTAGAGTCTTACAGTCTGTTTATTTGAATGTTGTTATCGGCATCAAATCTAGCAGTACATCCACATCTTCTGCATAATGTAAGTGGAAGATGTCAAACAGTTTTTACTGAAATGAACATTATACCCAGACAAACAACATGGCAGTGTGTTTTAGATCGTGTGATTGGTTTTCCGAAGGCTAGAGTCCTGGTTTAGATGACAAATGGCTGACTGGAAAGCCAAACGTTTGGTCTTGCATGAGTCCATAAGTGGAAAACATAACAAACCAAAAGGGCAATGTAATCAGTCGGAGGTCAAGAGCCTGGTAGAGGGGAACGGTTACTAGTCACAACAAAGCTACAAATTGCACCGCTGTCACACAGAGAAAAACTGCGAAAACAGCTTCTCTCATTCTGATTTATCCCATCAGGACCTAAGAGCCTCACAGTAACAATTAGGCCGTCATAACATCTCCCGTCATGAACAAAAATCTCCAGACTGCTCTGGGATACCAGATGGCTCAAGTATTTTGTGTTGGGAGAACAAAGAAGTTCTGTAGTATGGCAAAACACACTGACAGTCCAGCCGGGCAATTCAGGCGGCAGATCGCTGTCTGCACACTTAATGTGGTTGTTGTGTTTTTAAATAAAGTTCAGTCCTGCATAACTCTGATGATTTATCTTTATTCAAATTAATTTTTAATGGATTTTAAGTTTGGGCCTTCAAGCTCCAAAAAGATAAAGGAAAACATAAAATGTAGTATTGGAGTAATAAAATTGTATGAGTTACTCTGTATTTTAATGAATAGTTGACCAAGAAATGAAAATTTACTCATCCGTCCTTTGCAGTGAATGGGTGACATCAGAGTGAAAGTCCAACATCTGATTAAAAGCATCACAATAATCCATAAGTAATCCACATGACTCCAGTCCATCAGTTAACATCTGGTGAAGTGAAAAGCTGCATGTAAGAAACAAATCTATCATTTAGGAGTTTTCACTTTAAATCATCACTTCTGGCTAAAATAAGAGTCCATCATTTATAATAACGCTGTGAAATCCAGTGAAAAATTCCTTCTTGTTTCCTCTCACATCAAAATCCGCTGATATATTTGTCTAGAACTGTTTTGCTTGTAAACACTGCTTGATCTGTGCATATTTCTCAGGCAAAATGAACATTTTACTGGACAAGCCAATATTATGTACAGAGGACTCATATTTTAGTGGTTCCAAGTTAAAAACATCTTGATTGATGGATTACAAACATGCAGATTTTCGCTTTACAAGATGCTAACTGATGGACTGGTGTGGATTATTGTGGTGTTTTTATCAGCTGTTTGGACTCTCATTCTGACGGCACCCATTCACTGCAGAGGATCCGTTGTTGAGCAGGTGATGTGATGCTAAATTCCTCTAAATCTGTTCTGATGAAGAAACAGGTGGCCTGAAGGTGAGTACATTTTTGGGAGAACTATTCCTTGAATGAATTTTAAGATTGGGATTTCAAGTTTCAAAAAGAATAAAAAATTGCACGAGTTACGCAATATTTGAAGTTAAATGAAATTAACATGCATTTATGTACAGTAGAAGAAAATCAAAATCTAAGGTTCTACCAACTTAATCTTGACCTTTCTTAAGAATTTACGTTATAGATTACCTCAGTTTTCTATTTAATTCTACTAACTTATTAGGTTTACCTCGTGCACGGTATATTTCCTGTTTTCCGACTGGTTTCTGGTGGAAATTTTAAGTTGTTTCACCGAAAATCTTCCTTTCCGCCACAGATTCCAAATGTCATTTGAGTTCATGGTAACTTGCCAGTTCACGGTGCATTGCACCAGGTGTTTATTGGGAACTGTGGAAGAGAACTTGCTTTGTTTGCAGTTTGAGTACAACACAACTTATTCTCTCTAGACGGTTCGAGCTTTCAGACATAGAGATGGAGTGCACAAACACTTCTTCATCTGCTGCAAGCTTGTTCGGCTGTTTTTGGGCAGACTTTATATTTGGGCAGACTCTGTATTTTAGTGTTTTATTAGAGAAGCTTCAGTGGACCTTGTTGTCGTCGCTCTCCTCTGGGGGTTTAGTTTAGCTGTGTAGTTGTGGGTAATGGAGTGGACTTGCGTGCAGTACTGGTTCAGCTAAACACCCAATGCTTCTAGTGGGCACAATAGCTGAAGGGATTACAACTAGAAAAGTGCTGTTGACAAAAGCTGAAAGCTGTTTTCTGTTTATGTTCTCCTCAAGTGAAAAAGGGACCCCGGTTATACACTCAAGTCAAGTCTGTTGACTTACCCAGCCTTTGGGTATTTCACAGCAGGTCTGTCAAAAGTTCAGTTAGGGCCAGACATATATAAAGACCCAGAGGTTCTCTCTCTCTTTCTTTCTCTCTCTCTCTATAGGTCATTTTCCCATTGGCTTATCATTTTCCACAGTGCTCAGTAGTAAACATCACCAAATCGTATAAGAAATGGAATTACTTTTCAGACATTAATTTTGAATTACCTGGCATTATGTTTCTGGTGGCGCACTATTAAATTGACAGTTTTAGACAGAACTTTTATACAAAATAGCACAATGGTTATTTGTGCTGTGGTAATGCCGTGGTATAGTGGAAGCTTTTCAAGAGCAGATTTTGCTAAAATGTTCACTAAAATAATTATATTTTATTTTATTTTAAGTACTGAACCACATACCAAGAGTCATAGCTTATTCACTTACTTGCAACTTTTTTTTTTTATATTGAAACATATCACCAAGGGTGAAAACATTTATTCATTTTACTTGAATATTTTTACTTACTAATCACTAATATTCATTTATTTTGTTTATTCGAGGTCTTGTGAATTTTTATGGTGATCTACTACTGTGGCTTTTTAAAAAAAAGATGTATTTTGTATTTCAGTAATTTCACTTTTATTAATCCATTTTTTTAAACATGGCCTCTGCAGTGTTAAAGACTGCTGGATTCTGTACAGACTTGTCTATGGTCTATCATGTGATCTGTTATTTGATCGGTTTGTTAGCCTTGCCCTGCGCATGCTGGATCTGACCCTGAACAATCTCTGCTCGATTAATCACTTCCACAAGGTCGTTACTCGCTGTACTAATGGCCAGTGTTGAAATAGCACTCGGTCAGATCAAAGTGTGTTTGCTCTGAGTGTGAATTAGCTGTACTGTAAATAGTCCATATCTTCTGGTTCATTCCACTCTGCCTCTTTTCACTTTAAATTTGTTCCCACCTCTTCATGTCTTTCTTACTAAAGTCAGCTTACATGCAGGTCTGCTTCACATGTTTCTATATTCAAACGGCACAGATTTGGGGCTGAAGGTGAACTCTGGTAAAATGTAGAGGCAGACAGCGAATTTCAGACCTATTTTACCCACGACAGAGCCGTCGCAGAGAGACCGCTGAATACAGATGAGTCTCTCTTTCTCTGTCTGTTTCTCTCTCCGTTTCTGTCATTTTCTCTGTCGCTCTGTCTCTAATCCAAAGCCCTTATATAAAGATGGATAAAAGATTTATGAGATGGAGTATTCAAAGAAGTGTAACGACTCAACGATCAAGTGCGAGATTAATGATATTTAATGAAGACAATGAAACAATACAATACTGAGACACAAATAATGCTGGGAGGAATGCACAGTGCAAGATGGTGGTGAGGAATGACGAATCTGGAAGGCGGAGGTGAGTTGGCAGCAGGAGAGGGTGACACAGGAACTGCGGGGAAGCGAGCCGAAGGTAAGTGTAGTTGCTTGGTGGTGGGTTGCGTGGAGTGGACGGGGAGACATGGACATCCAATGCAGAAACACACAAGAAAGCAAAGCATAGGTCACAAACATGAAACAACGTTCTCACGAACACAATACGCTAGACAAGCCAATATATAGGGATGAGTAATGAGTGACAGCTGTTGCTGATGACAATTAACGGAGACGCCCACAAACTAATCAGTGCTGACGCGTTACACACAGACTTCACCCACAAAGTGCAAAACCCAGAGATCACCGTTTACCAACCGTGACAAGAAATAGTTAATTAACATTATTATCTTTCATCATAACTTATATATTTATATATTTAACATATATATTTATGCATTTGGCAGATATTTTTCAAACCGACTTTTAGTGCATTCCAACTTTGCATTTTATCAGCATGTGTTCCAGTAGGGACCAAACCTATCAAAGAAATAATGGTTATAATGATAATAATAATTGTTATTATTTTAATGTGTTATGCATATTTTTTTTCAGAAATTATTTTTAAACTTAAATCATCATAGCTGCGTAGCAGTATTTTAGCTTAAAGTCGAAATCCATATTCAATGTGTAGCATTGAGATGATAATGGTATTGTACAGTCTTAAAGCAGAGATACATGCAAATATGATTATGTTTGTGATTCATGTTGATGTCTCTGCAGGGATTTAGTTTTTCGTCTTTTTGAGAGGTGGAAGTGGGTTTTAGAATATAGAGAGTGGCGCCATCAAAACAATTATGCTCATATTCTGCTCCACTCCACAATTTCTGTGGCTCTACAGAGAGGATCCTCAACAGTAAAGAACATCATGTTTAACCTTTGAGGAACATTGGATTGCTTTGAGTCTCTTTTATAACTCAAGAGACTTATTGAGTTGCCAGTTATGTTTTTTTTTCTCAATAATATCAATTGTATTTCAGATGTTTCTCCTAAAATGGTTGGGAAGACAAATAGACACCAATGAGACATGATGTATGGTTATAGTATAGTGCTTTAGCATAGCTTTGTGGAATTTGAAGAGAAATAAAGCCATATTGGAGTGATTAGATCACAGATGATGGTAAATCTGAGCACAGTTTGAGACACTGTTAAGATCTTTTGTAAAACCCATATCAGATTACTGGTTTCTTTTCTTCAGAAGATTAAATAAATAAACTTGTCAACATGAAATCAATTTGTATTTTCTTTTTGCCATACCTTTACTGCTTTTACATTTTTGTGGTCTTGTTGATTATTGTTGGATCTTATCTGGATCACTAGAAAAAATGCGTACAAATTTGCTCTTAAAAAGATACAAAAGCTGTCACTTTTTAAAAGGTACTATAATGTACCATTTAGGTACAAGTATGTACCTTTACTAAAATGCACCCTTTAGGAGTAAAAAGGTTGTGTGCCTTTTAAAAGAGTAGCATGCCAGTGACAGCTTTTTTACTTTTTTTTTTTTCTGAGAGTGTAGGCAAAACAACCGACAGCAGATGTAAAGAGTCTGCTTTTGCTCTCATTTCCATCTGAGAGAGAAACCAAGATATTACAAAGATCTAATTAGTGATTTTCCATTTCTGATTTCTTCATTTACAATCTCGTGAAATTACGTTTTCGTAAAAAAAATAACAACAAATAAAATAAAAAATCATAAAAAAAGAGATTAAAGTCTTCGATATCAAATGATCCTTTTGGAATGAAGTTAACTACCCCGTGGCTTGTATGATCCAATATCAGTTAACAATTCCGGTGTGATAAACTGTCACGCGGTGTTTATTTCATGCTGTTTTAACCTTTTCCGGAATTCTGATACATCTGGACACATAATTACATTTGGCACGTCACGCGGCCCATTCCGGATTTGTATTTGGCTGCCACATCCAATGTATTTTAAACACCTGCATTAATGAAAACAAACAGATCAGGTATTTATTGACATGGTGATAAAGGGAGGGTTAGCATTTCCTGAGAGAGAAACGGAGAGGGAGAAAGGGAGAAATAATTGTTTATTGATCTATCCTCTGCATTTAGGGAGTGCATTAAACCCGAGGACAGATTGCTGGTGTCTGTCAGAGATGAGCGGAGGGAGGGTGTGGAGCAAATGTTCTGCAGATATTGCATGAAGGAGAGTGAGAATCGATGAATGCGATGTGCTGCGAGTGTCAGAATCCCAATGTGAGGGCGGGGGATGAGCTATACAGCCATTCGCACATATTTGCTGGATGAGTCATATATTTCCTTGAAGAGTCTT
This sequence comes from Carassius carassius, assembly GCF_963082965.1. Classification (NCBI taxonomy): domain Eukaryota; kingdom Metazoa; phylum Chordata; class Actinopteri; order Cypriniformes; family Cyprinidae; genus Carassius; species Carassius carassius. The sequence continues at coordinate 5,321,609 of NC_081774.1, read as the reverse complement.
CTTTGAGTGTGAACCATTACAGGACACAAATTCCCATAAACTGGGGGTGAAAGTAGTTGCATGCAAAAATAATCACAAAATAGATCTGTATAATGTATAATAGATCAGATGGAGGCTTCTGCTTAAAGTCAATGGAAAAAAAAAATGGTGGGGAGTTCTTAGTTTTCCATAGAATTGACTGGGTATTGAACAATTCCTTTGTATACTTTGCAATCTGTTTTTATTATTATATTATATTCTGTTTTCATTTAAATTTTAGTTAAAGGTTTAGTAATTTTGCTCTTTGTTTTTGTAATTTTTTGTAGTTTTTTTATGTCTATATATATATTTTTTTATAAATCTTATATCAAGTAAAACTAAATATTGTGTTGGCAAATAATAGCGGAAATATTTTCTTTCAGTTCAAATTAATTTCATAAGGAGCCCTGCACATGACATGCAAGAAAAAAATAATAAATTACATTAACAATTACTATTTCGTTCCCTCGATTTGCTAATTCATTCCCTTGATTTGCTAAATCTTGTGCACAGTTTAGTAATTTGTTCTGTTAGTTTATAAATCGTGTGCGCGATTTAGCAAATCTATAATCTTTATTTTTATTTTGGTTTCAGTTTTGGATTTATTTTTAGTGAACTAGATCTCAACAATAGCCACATTTCCACTGTCAGGCCAGTGACAGGGCTTAAAGTGGGCCGGACGGGGCTCATAGCCTCGGGCCAGTAGCACCGAGGCCAGAATAGCGCAGGGTTTCCACAGTGGAGCCTGAAGCTCCGCTGCGCGTCACTAAAACACGCCCTTTACAAGCCTCTCAGAACAACAGCATGCAACCTCATCATTTCACCAACAAAGAGAAGTTATCAGAAAACTAAGAAATAAGTCACTGGAACATGCGCGATCACAAAACGAACACGATAAAAGCAGGCCCTTTGTTTGCATGCTTTGTTAAATATTCAAATTCAAAAGCATCAATGTTTTAACTATAGAATAAGTGATACATTGATCATATTGATTTAATTTATCAGGACTCAAAATTAATCACACATAAATACACTTATTTCTATTTTATTTATTTATTTTTAACGCTTATGAAAATAGCCTGCTTATTCAGTCGAGTCTGTTTCTGTTTATCTGAATGATAATATCTCTATTTTTATAAAAGCTCTCAAACAAAAACATTATTATATTTTTTTATGATAGGCAATGTGAGCTAAACTCTCAAGATGAGGCTTGTGACAGATAATATAAGTTACTAAATAAATACACGATTGTGATAGAGAATAAGAAGCTGACGTCTGATTTCTTCAAGCGGTCGTATTTACCATGTTTACTATGGTAATGTTAATGCCCAGCGTGCATAGTCTTTTGCATCATTTATAAATATTTCTGCCTTGTATGGTGATTATAATCCACATCGGATCAAGTTACTTCAAACACTCTCTGCTGACTGAAAGTGAGTTTTGAGCTCGACTTATTTAAAAAAGTGTTTAATGCTGGTGTTAAAGCTGTTATCTTTCTGAAATGATCGCAGCGCAGACTCTCTATTTTTATAAAAGCTCCCGAACAAAAATCATTATTATATTTTGATGATATGCAACGTGGATATTTGCTCAGATTTGCCAAGAAAGTCTGCAATCCACAAATCTTAATATAAACTCAAAACTTTTCTCAAACCCAAATTACCAAGGCTAAGTTATTTGCATTAATTTTATAACTCTATAATGGTTTTGTTTTGTGTCCTTGATTGTGTTCCATATGGTATTTTACCAGAAACGTATAACACATTTTTTTTAAGACTTATTTTTTGCCCTTTTAATTAGACAGGACTATGACGCAATTGTTTAATTAAAGTTTCCAAAGCTCTGAAAGAGCAATTACATTATCCTCCTGGATAACACTTAAAATGCTGGTGTATCGAACGCCTCTAGACTCTACATTTAGTTTTTCCTTCTTTTATCAAATGAGATAAAGGCTCTTGTCTTCACCACAGTCCTCAGAGACTTTAAATCCAAGTCAGACTTGATTTGACTTCATTTGATTGACCCTCTAACCACATGACAGGAGCTGTCTATCTGCCTCAAACATCCAATCCCGTCCCTCACACCTCTCTCCCAGCGGCTCTCTTCCCTTTATCACTTCCTTTTCTTTTTGTCTGTTAGTTACTCAAGTTGCATTCTGAATGACTGCTGTCCAGGCCTTTTTGGAACGCTGTGACAGCTCCCTTGTGGCCCAGAAGTGCGAAAGGACCTGATAGGAGAGTTTTATTGTAAACGGGCAGCTCTGGGTCTGACTGTCATTGTTCCGATAGCCGTGCACCCTGGAAGGGACAGTGGGTTTATTCATTCTGTTCCATTTCTGATGCAGTGTGGGGGTTGTATTCCCAGATGAGGCTGGATCTAGCTGAAATGTAAGAGCGCTGGGCTGGACAGGTCAGCGCTGAGACCGAATAGAGGTCTGTAATAAAAGACTTGAGAGAATAAAAAAAGAATAACTACCTGTACATCTAATCATAGTGCTTGAGTGATCTGAAGCATCATGTTTCCATACTTGCATAGATTTCTACCCTGATCCAGTCTAGTAAGTACTGGTTTGATGCCTTCGGTATGCGCAATATTTTATATATCGGATATTTTTTTTAGTTAGCTGATATTGGGTACTGTGTATTGATTATGCATGCTTGTCTCCAGGGCCGTGCACAGACCTTTTGAGGGGCATGTGCTGAAACTGAAAAAGGGCACCCCCCTCCCTTTTTTTAATATCAATTATATATATTCTCTTTTTTTAGCTATTCTGTTTGGTTTTATAAGCTAATTTGTATTATTTGGTTAACATGATTATGAATGACATTGAGAAGAGGGGAAGGTGAGCAATGAGTCAAGTATTTTTGACAAACTTTTTTGAAATATAATTTAAGTAATTATGTCCAACTCAATTCCAGATTATAAGAAACTATAGCCATACCGTTACTATAACATATCCAACATGTATCCGCCTACCTGGCAAAAATTTGATACAGTGGTGGACCAGGGATGTTGGTCTCTTGAAGGTCTCTTCACTACACTTTCCCTAAAATAAGCCAGCAATGAAAAAATAAATAAAAATAGTGTGAAAAGTACAGTTGCAGTGAAAAGCTTTTCTGAAGGATCATGTGACACTGAAGAGTACTGAACTGGAGTAATGATGCTGAAAATTCAGCTTTGATCACAAAAATAAATTACATTTTAAAATATATTCAAATAGAAAACACTTATTTAAAATTGTAAAAATATTACACAATATAAATGTTTTTGCTGTATTTTGGATCAAATAAATGAAGCCTTGAAATGAATCATGAATTACATTCTGCATGATAAAATATAAAGATTTCACAGTGATCTTCTGTATTTTTTTTAGTTACTACTACATTATTTTATACATGTGAGGACGAGCGGAGAGTATACCATAACACGATTAGCCTAAATGTTAATAAATTAAGTGTATCAGCAATTATAAATCAAAGAAGAAATTTCTTAGAAATATATGTTATCTAGGTGACGAGGATCACTCGTCGCTTTGTGTAAGTTCCAGTACGACACAGCGCGGGGGCGCACCTGTTATGGTTTTCCGATGGTAAAAACAAATTATATGTTGTTGCATTACTTATCAATATATAGTTTTTGACCAGCGAATGTGCGCAAATGTGATTTTTTTTTTGTCCGTCATTAAAATGGCGACGGCGCCTGCCGCTGCCGGCATCACATTACATTTTCATCTAAAGGTTACAAACTAGTTTTTGTAGCTATAACGTTATAGACGGAGCGCTCAGTTTTTCCTGTGGTAAAATGCATTTGGCCAAAATCTTATTTTATAAAAGATGAAATGATACTATATTCACAGGCTATTTAAGTGTTGGCTATGTATTGGCTATGACTAAATGGCAAATGCTAGCCCTCTCTCTCAGGCGTCGTCCCACATGTCTCAGTCAGTGAGTCAGTCAGACATCAAATAAATAAAATATGAGCCTTTATAGACATAGTGTTTAGTAGTACTTATTCAAACAACAAGATATTTATTTACCCTTCGCAAAACTTTGTTCAGCTCAGCTGTTGTCTACTGTGCGGCTGCTGTGGAACTTCAGTTGATTCAATGAATATAGACGGGGCGGAGTTATCATCTTACTGACAGCTTGAGGATAGAATAAGATTAACACAAGCTCGTTTTAAAGGGTCACTCCACCCATTTGCATTAAGAGGTCCATTGTTAGAAAACCAGTCATACTATTGAATGGTTGTGCAACATTCTCTCATTTTCCCCTGAGACGAGAGAAATCCACTATTTACCTTTTTCACTTCCTCCTACAATGACGCAAAAATCGTCATTTGACGTCATTGTAGGAGGAAGTGTAAAAAGGGTGGATTTCTGTAAAGACTACAAGCACAAGTAGTCTGCCCATAGGGGGTTGTACCTAATGCGCTAACAGACCTATCACAGATCAGTGCCTGTGCGTTTGATTTCACCGGGAGAAACTTGGAGGAAAATACTGATTTTTCAGACGGATGCATTGGGGAGGATTTTGATTTAGACGAAGTTATGTTAGAAACGGATGTTCCTGGCTACCTTTATGAGCCACAGTACAGCGACGAGCAGCTAAAAAAACATGAAAAGCGTCAAACTAACACAGTAAAACATGGTTGATTTACATCGATAATAGCAAACTTATATATAACTTTTAGCTAAGTGTCTAACGTTACATTATTACGTTACATACTAACTTTACTTACTCATTTCTTGACAAGTGTAACGTTAGTTACTGAGGCAGACACATTAAAACAACAAGCGAGCAAAACATACAAGATATTTAGTTCGTAAACAGAAAAATCATAGGAGATGTGTTTCTTTACAGCAGACGACTATGTCAGTGTGTGTTCTCAGTAGCCACTAGCTGCTAATAGAGTCTAGTCAGAAATAACATTACCTCCAGGCAAATGCGTTTAGTGCTGCTAGAGCTGGTGGTTCCCGACGTTCCTGGCTTTTCATCGTCGTCGTCTGGCAAGGAAAATACTGAAGGAATTGCGTTTTTCAAAAGCGCGGGTCTCTTCAATCCTAGGGGGTTAGGCGCATAATCTTCGTGCTTGAAATGTAAACTGCACACCGTCTGATTTTTTAGTGCTTCAAGTGTTGTGTCCTCACCGAACTTAGGGTTATTGATAACGTTAGCCCGTAGCCACTTTTTGCACAAGTCCGTATCTTTCGGGAATCTGTGAATACTTTTCCTTGTTCTTGAACAACATCCCGGTACTATGCAAGTGCACACCATTTTGTCACAAAAACATTAATTGGGTCGCAAAATAACTCTTCACAACAACTTGTGCCAAATAATTTACAATCGGTAGCGTAGAGGAGAGCTCAACTAATCCACATTGATGGGCGGAGTAGTGGGAGTGGCCTGCGGAGCTGAGTATTGCATTGCACTATGGGGATTGTTGTCTACAGTCCACAAGCTCTAAAAAGTTATTTTCTGCCTTTTATAGGCCCAGAAGGACCAAAATAAAAAAAAAAATGATACTATTCTACTACATATATGACCCACTTTCAATACACATTCATGTCTCCATGGGTGGAATGACCCTTTAAGAACTTTCATTTGCTAAAACAGACAGACAGACGTAAAGGGTGACCAATAGCATTGATAAAAAAAACAAAACAAAAAAAAACACCACCACCAAAAAAAAGGGCACTTCGGAGTCTAAGGGCAAAAAGGGCATGTGCTCTGCACAGGTTGAGCCCTACCTGTGCACGTGCCTGCTTGTCTCTCTGTTTTTACATTTAGAATACCTTGGACATCTAATGCTTACTTAACATTTAATCTTTAAAACCTGAAGTAATTTAATCACATGTTAAATGTAAAACGTTTGCAAAATATTCATTTGAAATATGTTACATTATAATGTTGTGATGCTTGAATTTGCTTGTAGCATTAACATGTATTTGTTTATTTGTACCTTTCTTTTATTGATTTTTATTTAAATATTTAAAAATGATTTGTACAATTGCTTTTTGTTTCTGTTTTATTTTATTTTGGAGTAGGTTGGTCTCCTCATTTTTGGCCAAATATTGCTGTTTATTAGTATTATTATTTAGTTTTTTAATCGAGATCAAGATTTTTTTATTATTTATTATAATTTAAAAAAATAATTTTGGCTTGTTTGTTTGTTTGCCATTTATTGGCTATCATACAGAATTTTAACACTCATATACTTTCTAGTTAAGCTATTGAATAAAGGGCAATATCATCTAAAACATTAATTAATTCATTCATTCATTCCATAAAAATACCACATGATATTAACAAATAAAAATAGCTTAAATGTTTTGTTTTGTTTTTATTTATTTATTTATTGCCAGATTTATTTATTTATTTAGTTACTTACTTACTGGATTATTGATAACTCATTTTAGCACTTCAATTTATAACCTTATCTGGCTGATAAAATAATTGTCACAAGAACAGACAAGTAATAATTATCTACTAGAAATGTTAACATGAATGTAATATAGCACTGGATTTACATTTTGTTCCAATTTGACAGCAAATTAAGGGTGGCTGGCAGGTTTCTGTTGGCACTTGAACTAAAATGGGCCTTGTTTTTAATCCCTAATGAGCATTAACTGCCTGGCAGATGTGGCCCTGATGTAAGAATTAGAGGCCAGTGAGGTGGAAGATGGGAATGTTAACTGTATTCAGCAGGCTTCGGCTCATCTTCAGATTAGCAAGGCCAGGTATTGGCTTACCCAGTCCCCAGGGGTCCTCCATGACACGTCAGGATGGCCTTTGTAAATGCCAGAACAGAAAAAGAAGGATATGACTGGCTCCACTGAGGCTAATTACCTCCGCATGAGTATTCATGAGAATCTGTGGGGGGTTTTTATCACCCGGCTTTTTTTTTTATTACTTCCATGTTATCGGTTCGTTTCCCTAGGCACTTTGAGAAGGTTAACATTTTGGATGAAGTCCGCAAACTGGTTGGTGGGAGTGGGATTTCGTGCCAGCGTCGGAAGAAAGAGGTCCGATCAGAGAAACATAGGTCCTCCTGAACCTGGAGAGAATCATATTGGCAGGAAATTCAGCATTGGCATCTGTTCAGTTCTGGAAGGGCGACAAGATTTGATCAACATTACAGCCAGATCTTACAAAGTTTGGGGTTTCATCAAGTTTTACCCCAGTGAAGGAACAGCTCATGCATATTCTAATGCTTGTTGTTGTTGGCAGGAAACATATTTGGTTGGAAACGTCCACAGAGATGAAGGTAGATGTATTTAGTAGACACGATGGTCCGGTAGGGTGTCACGTTGGCATTAAAACTCCCTGGCAAAATGAAGGCTCTTGGCCACATCCTTCCTAAGGTCAAGTTTGGAAAAGGAATCTGTTTATATCTCAATTCTGAACTTCCCTTAATGATTTGGAGCTTCCTTTTATGAAAAAATTCTTACATATCTAAATTGCACAGTTGAAAATTTCACTACATGCGTTGTGTTTGTTAATTTCTGTCTGTGGCATGCAGTTTAGCATGCTGGTAATTGAAATTTTTGCGCTGGCATGCTCTGTCTGATTTAAAGGATTACAGTACACTGGATTGCCAGTCCCTCCGCTGTTTTCTGCCCAGTTGAAAATTGCCATTCTCTATGACTGTTTAATCAGATTTAGCCTGATCTGTTCCACAGCAAATGAGAGTATCTAACAGCGAAGCTGGTTGCTTTTGTTATGGACCCAATCGTTTTTGCCCCAGAAATCCCCTCGGTGTCGTCAAGGCCACCGACATCTCCGAACAGCTTTCCTGCTCTGCGGTGTGCTGGCCGCTGCCAAGACTGCGTCACACTAAGCCAGAGAGTTATCACCTCCAAACATCCCCGCACAGTCATCAGCCTGCATTATCAGAGATCTGTTTCTTCCTCAGCCGAACACAAGCTTCTCTGGACTGCTCCCGTTTACGGCCTGAGTATGTTTAACCCTTATGTTCCATATGGGGACTCATTAGATAATAAATAATCATTATTTAATTAATGATGAATAAACACAATCTACAAAAAAAATTTTCATTAACTTTAAATTAACAGACTTGTATCAGTATTAGACAGAACTATTAACAACGACAGTAAACAAGAGGGAGATGTTAGCACTGTGTGCTCAGGTGCTGCCATTTTTAGGACAGTCAAAATAAAAGTCAATGCAAATAATTGAGAAATGCCATATATCGGCCTTACCGATATATCGGTCGACCACTAGTTATGTTAAAGGTAGGGTAAAAACTTCAGTAATATCTGCCCATATTGATTTGCTTTGGTCAGAAAACCATATCAAATTTTGAAGGCAAAAATTTCCAAATTAGAATTGTTTTCTCCCCAACTACAATCATAAAAGCTCAGCCAGTTCAAGCAATGTCAACAGAGAATTAGGGTTAAGAAGCTTCAGTGCTGATCTGTTCTAGTTCCTTTTGGTTTTAAGAGAACACGTCAGCTTTCTTTCCCCCCCTTTTATGGTGTTGTTTTTTATTTGGCTTTAATGGCAAGAGAGAAGAGCGCAACAAAGCCGCAAACAAAGATGTGCTGCTGTGGCGTGAATGGAGCCCGCTGTTGCCCTTTCCCTTCCTCTTTTGTCAGCTCTTATCTCATAGTGGCGTTATTCACAGGGTGATGGTAGCAGACAAAGAGATGCTGCAGCTACCTTGTAAGTCATTTAAACATAAGATTATGGCTGACGTGGCAAACCGGGATGTTCGGAGATTCTCCGTCGCTCCGGGATTTGGAAATGACGCCTCGGCTTCACAAAGGAAAAACAGCGGCTCGTTAAAATGAACACTGAGCCAGTGCAAAGAGCAATCTCTCAACAAAATTATGGGCTTGGGCTGCCTCTCTTCACACCATGCCACTCTCCCGTTTGCGCGCAAGAACTGACATCACAGCAATTTATTTTTCCATTAGTGCGAAAGCAACTTAAAGTCAGTTCTTGGGCGAGGGCGAGAGTGATTGTAGGGTGAAGCATAATTGCTTTAATTGAGTGGCAAGGCTTTTATGCCATTGATAAGACCCTATTGATTTCTGAAGTTGTGCACATATTTCATGACCAATTGCCTGCGCTGTTTTGGTAATCGCTTAACGTGTTCCCTTAAGAAGAAGGAGGATCAGTTGGTCGAAGAGACTAAAGGGATGGTAGATTCAAGAAGGCATTGACCTGAGTCAAGCAACTTTATCATGCTGTAGCCACATTGAGAGGCTGTAACTGTGGCTGGTTATTGGCCTGTAAGACCTGCTGTTGGGGTGTTATCTTTACCTCAGGATTGAGCACTGCATTTACTGGGCCTTTGTGGTCTAACTGACTCAATTTTAGCTGCTATTTCTACTTATGCCATAAAATATGAAGGCAGGGGCTTTTCAACCTGGGGTCCAGGGATGACAAGGGGCCCCAGGCAGGTGATGAAGGGCCAATAGAATTTTGTTGTTGTTGTTGTTGTTTAGTTACTATTAGGGTCGCAAAAAGACAACATATTACATATTTTCACGAATAAAAGACCTATGTATTTTGTCAGAAAAAAAAAATATGCTTTCAAATTTGAAACAATGCAAAATATATAGTATTTTAATAATATGCTTTATTATAGTAAAATATTTGTAAAACAAATTCTATATTTTAGGAAAGAACATGTTGTCATTATCACACTTCATATTTTTCTTACAAATTAAATGGGTCTTTTTTGTGTGTGTGTGTGTGTGAAAATATATAATTAGTCACCATAATATGTTATGTTGCTATTGTATGATTTTGATATTGTGTGCCATTATAACATGAATCATATTAGGGGGGTCCTTAGGATTAAAAAAAGAAGAAAAAAAGGAAAGGACCAATGTGCGTTGAATGAGGTCATTTTTAGTTAAATATGCTCTTTAGATTAGCTTTGGTGCTTTTTGATTGAAATATTATGTGTTGAAATATAATTTAAAGTGGTATTTATGAAATTCATAAGTGAAGCATATGGCAAAATATAGACCACAAGCAGGTAATGTATAGCTTGGCAGTCAAGACTGTAAATGATCTTGATGCTTGTGGAGGCTTGAGGCAAGCTCAGCCTGACAAACAAGGATATTAAATGACAGAACTGAGGAGAGGAAAGGAGTAATTACATGTTTTTTCAGTGTTTATTCTCACATTCCTGTGCGTGCATAAACGCCTCATACATCGACCATGTTGCCGTTCCCTTGCTCCACGCCGAGGCTCTTTGCCAGCGTAAATAAATGTTTCCTCTCCGTCTGTAATATACGCCAGTGAGCCGAAATGAGTCTGATGAGGAATCAACATCCATCACTGAAGAAAAGGGATGAAAAAACCCTCCAAAAGAAACAATCCTGGGGCAAGAATCTGGCTGCGGAAAAGGTTAAGCGGCCAGTTAGTCTATTCAATGGCCGTCTCTGTAGGGCCTCGGTGACACAAACTTCACACTGAGGAATAACAGTGCATGGCTTAATTGTGTTGTGGAAAGGGTACGGGAGACCTTACTGCTAGGTATCTCTCACACATAGACATTTTGGCATTCCTCGGAGGGGAGAGAAAAGGAAAAAATGGGATTTATCTGCTCTTTTACACGTATACCTCTCTGGCCTCGCTATCTGTCCTAGACATTCAGTCAGCCCTCAGAGAGAGCAGGACGTCGAGTCCTACAGATAGACAGATAAAAAGAGAGGGAGAGCAGTTACATTTGTTTTGACTTAAAACTTGTTTTCGCATCGGTTAAATCCATTGTAGCCTCTGCACAGCAGGTCCCCCACTGCTCATGTGCTAAACATTGCCCTGGCACAGCAGCTCAGAGTGACCCATCACAGGACTCATTTGTAGACCATTGAAAATTGGTCTGGCTGGCATCTTAACAGCTCTCCTCAGGCACTTATTATAGTGCAGACAATCTCAGACGCAGTAAAAACTTGCTCACCCCACAATCAAAATTGTCATCATTTACTCAGCTGTTTCAAAACTGTGTGATTTGAAGGAAGTTCGAAACTCTGTTTTTCTTATAACAAAAATTACTGTGATATACTGTTCTTTCTTTCTTTTTTCTTGTTTGCCTAGTTTTAAAACATTTTTTTTTAAATGTCTGGAACACATATATGTAACGTATTATATTATATTATATTATATTATATTATATTATATTATATTATATTATATTATATTATATTATTGCCACATTTTCAAAATAAATACATTTCTATTGATTATTTGATTTAATATCTTACTTTTAATGACAACATCTGAAAAAAGTGTATATATATATATATATATATATATATATATATATATATATATATACAGTACAGACCAAAAGTTTGGACACACCTTCTCATTCAAAGAGTTTTCTTTATTTTCATGACTATGAAAATTGTAGATTCACACTGAAGGCATCAAAACTATGAATTAACACATGTGGAATTATATATGGAATTATATACATAACAAAAAAGTGTGAAACAACTGAAAATATGTCATATTCTAGGTTCTTCAAAGTAGCCACCTTTTGCTTTGATTACTGCTTTGCACACTCTTGGCATTCTCTTGATGAGCTTCAAGAGGTAGTCACCTGAAATGGTCTTCCAACAGTCTTGAAGGAGCTCCCCGAGAGATGCTTAGCACTTGTTGGCCCTTTTGCCTTCTGTCTGCGGTCCAGCTCACCCTTAAACCATCTGGATTGGGTTCAGGTCCGGTGACTGTGGAGGCCAGGTCATCTGGCGCAGCACCCCATCACTCTCCTTCTTGGTCAAATAGCCCTTGATGCCTTCAGTGTGAATCTACAATTTTCATAGTCATGAAAATAAAGAAAACTCTTTGAATGAAAAGGTGTGTCCAAACTTTTGGTCTGTACTGTATATATATTAGACATTCTGCAAGATCAAGTGAGTGCTGGAAACTTCTTGCACACAGAACTATCATATAATTTCATAAAATCTGAATATCGTGCACATTTTTGTGTGATCATGTAGTGCTTTTTTCCTCTTGGAGCTTGACAATCAAAATTACCAATTTATTTGCTCCACTGAAGGAAAATCATACAGCTCTGAAATGAAATGAAGCTGAGTAAATGATGACAGAAGTACAATTTTGGGTGAAATATTCCTGTAAATGTGGAGCTTTCGAGGGGGACAATTCCTCGGAGTGGAAGTTGGAGGATTATGGTTTGAAGATTAGCATATTTGCTGTTAACTCAGCCATGTTGTAGGAAGTGGGATTACAGCCCCAAGAGTTTAGTCATGAATTTGCTAGGAATTAACCTGCAGGGGCCCCATTTTCCCTTTATGATTGTAGCGTTTTCAGCAGTGGGGTGGCAATCGCATGAAATGTTAACACCTACAGAATGGGAAGAAAAATGATGGATTTTACTCTCGTTTAGTGCAAGCTGGCACAGACCTGTCAGAGTCAATTATGGTAAGAGGAAAGGTGTCTTTGGGAGATCTCACACCTGATAAACTTTCTCTGCTTCATCAATGTGAGCCTTCAAAATACCTGTGTGCAGTTCCACGCTGTCACACCGCTAAAGCTCCCGCTCGGGGGGGAAAGCTCTCTCACTTTCATTGATTATCCCTCCCAATCTGCTTCATTTAAAACATCTTTCACCAATATATTCACACACTCCAAGCCTTTCATCTATCTATCTATCTATCTATCTATCTATCTATCTATCTATCTATCTATCTATCTATCTATCTATCTATCTATCTATCTATCTGCTCGTCCGTTCGTCCGTCTTCTATCGTACTATCTATCGTTCTATCCATCTATCATTCTCCAAACGTCATCTATCGTACTATCGTTCTATCATCTGTCGTTCTCTGTCTGTCCATCCTTCAGTTTGTCATCTATCGTACTATCTATCGTTCTATCCATCTATCATTTTGTCATTCCATCCATCCATCCATCATTCTATGTATTGCTCTATTGTGCTGTCTATCTGTCTATGACTCTATTTGTTGTTTTAGCTATCTTTTGTTCATTTGCTTTTTCGTTCTTTTCAGCTGTAGTCCTTTCATCGTTATTTTATCATTCTATCTATCCGTCAATCTTTCTTTTATAATTCTGTCTATATGTCAGTCCTTCCCTCGTTCTGTCGGTCTTTTTCTCATTCTGTCAATCTAGCTTGGACAGATTGTTTGATATGTACAATGACAATGGCAATCAATCGTTTTTGTAAAGTACTCCAAGTACTTTAGTAAAAAAACTTTTGTTTTGTCATTTAAATGGTACAAAACCCTTAAATGAATTAGCATTAGCAGCTGGTCCTGAGAGAAGAGCGTGGTGTTATCAGTATTCGTATTTTTGATTTTGTAACCTTGTGTTCTGGGCTTGAATAGTCAGGTACACTATTCTAGCAAAGAATGCTTGAGTTGATGCCTCGGAGGAAGCGTGGGAGCTGATGTTAGCATGTTAGCCTTAGCTATGTGGGTGAGTGTTCGTTGTTCTGACCCTGTGGGTCAGTTTGATGCCCTCGGTACCACAAACGGCCATGTTTACAGCACACCTGTCTTAAACGGCCAGCCGAGGGCAGTTTGAGTGGGAGGAGAGAGTCAGCAGAACTTAATGCCTGTTTTTTTTTTTTTGGTTACAAAGGGCTAAACTAACAGATTTGATTCGGCAAAAAGTGCATTTGAAGCAGATGCGTTAATAGAACTGCTCTGTTCTGTTTTTCACCTTAAAGAAAGTACAGTGGTGATAGCATCATACACAAATCTACATTTTAAAGTCTTATAAAGGTTGCAATAATGTTTTTAACTATGACTATTTTAATGAAACAGCTTTATTATAGTTCTATTAAATTACATTTTTACAATTAAATGTAAATCATATAAAATTAAAATAATATCTAAAGCAACCAAAAAAAAAAAAAAAAAAATATATATATATATATATATATATATATATATGTGTGTGTGTGTGTGTGTGTGTGTGTGTGTGTGTATTTGTGTAGTGCAGCTTGGTATTGATCTTATTATGATTATTGTTATCATTATTACTATTTTTGATAAAATTTATTTATTATGCAATTTTTTACAATAGTTTTTTCCTTGTATAATTTAAATGATTTATATATGAATAATGCCATAAAACAGCTTTATTTTGGTTTTATTAAAATATACATATTTACAGAAAAATATAAATAGTATCTAAAATACAATCTAAACCTGAAACATAATAGTATGCATATATTTATATAATGTGTATTATATACTACAGCTTGGTACTATTATTATATCATCATCATCATCATTGCTGTTATATATATTTTTTATTCCATTTTATTACAATTATATTTTTCCATTTAATTTATAACATAAAAATCTATTTTTTTCTAAATGATCTATGTATAATTAATGACATAAAACAGCTTTTATTTTGGTTGTAATAAAACATACACATTTGCAGCAAAAATATAAATTGCATCTAAAGCTATCTAAATCTGACAAATAATAATATCAAATCTATTATATATTTATTATGCAGTTTTATTGCAATTATATTTTTGTAATTTATCAAATTTAAATATTATTACAATTATTCAAAATGACAATTAATGCCTAGAGATGTTGATACCTTGATAAATGCTGTGGTGCTGAATGATGACCATTTTCATGTACCATATTACATCATGGTGCTTCAACATATGTTATACTGTTAGTGTCTTCAAATGTCTTTAAAGGCCATATGAATGTCTTTTAAAGGGTTCCTAGCAACTGCTTAGCTGTTAGTTTTTCCAATGCCGCACACACGATTACCTTATTTCACATCCTTACAACTACTGTCATGCAGTACCGTCGGTGCGTGATGACCCTGAACACATTTTCAGCTGTGGTTTGATTAAAAGTGAAAGCTTCCTGAACGTCGCCGGCGTGTTTATCTGTCCTCACTCTGACGGAGCGAGTTAAAGGTGCATGTATGTGCTTTTTGGTGACCAATGAGGCAAAGAGAACGAAATGAAAGGCTGATATATTACGCCGAGGCACCTTCACCCACTCGATTCTTAATGTACTGCGGTTTTTCATGGCATTGGACACGGATGCACAGAGAGAGAAAAGGCCGAAAGAGATGCTACATGTTGAGAGAAAGTGAGAAGTGTAGTCGAGGGAAATGTGAGATCCATTCAGCCAGCTCTCAGCACTGAGATTGCGAACACCGGCCTGTCTGAGGCAGATGACTTCTGGATAGCTTCAGGGGAAATTACTGTGTACTCCTGCGAAGATCAGCCTTATTTAGCCACAGAGAAGAGATGTGAATTTAGACCGGCTCATTTTGAAGGTGCTTCTAGAAAACCGGCGTCTAAAATAAAGGTTGTGTACCATGGAATGGCTGAGGAATAACAGACTTTACTTAAGGCCTGAGGCTCATATGAAAGGTTTAGATGCTAAATCGCTGACACAGTTTTGGGAATAGTATGAGGATGCTTTACAGCACCTGATTGACAGGAGATCTGGCAAGAAAGACTCTTCATAGTGAACTTAAACATTGCACTGCTTATCAAGAAAAGAGGATTTCCAAAAAGAAGTTTGAGTATCTTTAAAAGGGAAGTCAACATGGAATAGCTTTTCTTTTCTTTTCTTTAATTTTGTTTTGTTTTGCCACGTTATTTTGTCCAGAGAGGACAGGAAAAGAGGAATGTCACAATATCTATTAATACTAAAAATATCTGCAATTATTTTATTTTTGTATTTATGTATTTACTTACACTAAACAATTTTTATTATTACTATTATTATTATTTTTTACCACATTTTATTGTTAGGGAAGTAAAGATAGGACAGGGAATTTTGTAAACTGTCACCATAAGTTAACATTCCAAAAAAATGTCTTTGCAATTGTCCATAATTTTATTTATTTATTAATTTATTTTATTTTGATTGATTTACATATTTTTTAACACATGTATACTAATGTGTTTATTTTATTTTATTTGATCACTTTTTATTATTAGAGCAGGAAATGATCAATGATCAAAACTATCTTTGCAATTTTGTTATATTTATTTATCATTTGTTAGTTTGTTTGTTTATTAAAAATGTATTTAACCAATGTGGTTTCATAATTTTTGTTGTTTTTTTTTATTTTATTTTTTATTACGGAAGTAGAGAAAGAACAGGACTAGGACTAAAATACACTTTTTGATTTATTTATGTTTTTTTTAATAGCAGAAGCATGTAAACATCTATTATCCTCACACTAAAGTGAAAATACGGTTTGAGTCTGGCAAACAGTGCTTCTGACGGTGTTCTAGAGTCAGGCGGCTCATATGGCTCATTCGGTCCTCCTGCACGAAGGGCCCCATCCTCAGAACCCAATGGGCTGTGCGGTTCTTTGTAATGGGCCAGAACATATGAGCTCCACATGTTTATTAGCTGAGGAAAACAGGCTTGTTAACTCCATCCTGAATACACCCTTCACAGTCTTCTGAATCGCTGTTCATTTCTTCCATCTTCTAAATGTTTTTTGCTTCCTTTTAGCAGAATTAAAGCACCAATAAGTTGGGTTTGTTTTCTTTCTTTCTGGCAGAGTTCATTCAAACTTCTGTTTTGTTCCTTATTAAAATGTCTCAGATCATAATGGGAGACTTTAAAGCATAATGGCTCATGTTTTATTCAGTTGTAAAATGTGCTACAGGGAAGCTCAAAGCACTCCAGTTGAGAGCTGGACCTGTGAAGTTAGAGGTGGCGGGGACTTAAAGACTGAAAATACTGGCACTCAATGGATCGATCGGTGAAACTGCCACTTTTAAAGTGAAGTATGTAATTTCTGAGTCAGTAGCAGCACATAATGATAGTTTCCAAACAAGCACATCTTCCACCCTTTTCGCATCCTTCTTCCATTGTTCTGCAAAACTGGAAGTCCTGCTCCAAAAGCATTTTTTGAATTCATTTTGAATTGTATTATCCACAAGTCAGTGTGTGTGCTGTATGGTAACAGTGAATCTCAGCTGTGAGGATAGACTTGTTATAAAACTGTGAATATTTAACACCACTCCTCGAGTGTGTTCACACTTCCCTGGATTGGTTTCTTGCTCGTTGTTAAAGGAAACCACTATGGGATGATGTGTGTTTAAATGGATTCCCTCACTGCTCCAGTCAAGGCCGTTTACCATTAGTTTATACATAAAGCATTTTACTGAAACTGTCAAAATCTGTCTGTTGAGTATTTTTAGTCTCTTCAACCCAGAATATTAGCCCTATGAACTAGAGAATTAGATTTCTACAATGTTGTCAAACAAATTTAATTCAGACTGGAACTTTCTATCATGTGGTGGGATAAAAACACAATCTAGCACTAATGATGTCACTCATATCTCATATCTCATATTTTATTTCTCTACCATCTGCCAGGAGAATCGAATCAAATAAACGTTTGGGTTGGCATGAAAAGTAATGATTATGTTGAAGTTTATTTGACAGTGTTAACTGTGATTATTTTTTTTTTTTATTGTCGCCCGAATCTGAAATGTCAGATTAGTACCTGTAAATATTGAAATGCCCTTACATCCCTCATGCTGTAGTAGCTTTAGTTATTTCCATGCAGTATTCCTAGCACAGGTGGTCTCAGGCTACCAGCAGCAGTGTGCAAGTAGATTAAGTGATGGGAATCATACAACAATAGTAGTAAAAAGAAGGAAAAAAAGTCTCTTCAGTCAGAAGGTTTATGTCTCAGATGAAAGAATTCACTGCTCACCACTTACAGTACTAGAGCTCGTCAGATGAGATGATTTTCAAATGATCTCTGAGATCCACAGATAAAATGGTTAATTAAATTAGAGCTGGTGCTCTGCGGAGACTCACCAGAAGGCAGCACACACCTGTACCTGAAAAAACAAGCCTTGATTTGAGTCTGTGGAAAATTCTGCAAACCTTCAAAACTCATCCATCCATCTGTCCTTCTATCCATCCATCCATCCAGTTCTATTGTTCTATGTATCATTCTAACATTCTGTCTATCATATCCATCCATCCATCCATCCAGTTCGGTTGTTATGTATTGTTCTAAGGGTGTACTCACACTAGGCACGGTTGCCATGAACCGGGCCCAAGTACGATTGTCCCCCCTCCCCACTCCCCCTCTGGCCTGCACTCACATAGGAGGGTTTCAGCATTCGTGCCGGAGCACGCTTACGTCATTATGGTGCGCAACGGTTTCGGGATAAACAGGAAGAGCGGCGCTCTCTGAACACAATGAAGTCCATCGCTCTGTTTTCTTTGTGGATAATTTTGTGTCGTTTGGTCCACGGTGGTCCACAGCCCTCTCACAGCCTGTTGTTAAACAGATGTGTCGCCTTAGTGGCGCGAAAATTTTCACGTAATCATGCTGCTCGTATGAGGAGGTTTGCAAGGTACCAGCTGAGCTTTTGGAGCGTCGCAAAACCGCGACGCCACGCATCCTGTTCCGTGCTCCAGCACGGTTAGCGCTCACACTGCATGCGAACCGCACCCAAGTCCAACTGAACCGTGCTCTGGCCCACCTCTTCCAAGCGGGCCAGGGCTGGCCAATCGAGCCGCGCCCGGGCACGGTACGGAGCACTCACACTAGTCAAACGAACCGCACTTTGGTGGTCAAACGCACTCGGGCACGGTTCAAACTGCCTAGTGTGAGTACACCCTAACATTCTGTCTGTTCATATCCATCCGTCCAACCAGTTCTTTTGTTCTATGTATCATTTTAACATTCTATTTATCATATTCATTCATCCATCCATCCATTCAGTTCTGTTGTTCTGTGTATCGTTTTAACATTCTGTCTGTCATATCCATCCATCCATCCATCCATTTCTATTGTTCTATGTATCATTCTAACATTTTATCTACCATATCCTTTCGTCCATCCATCGATCCATCCAGTTCTGTTGTTCTGGGTATCGTTCTAACATTCTGTCTATTACATCCATCCATCCATCCATCCATCCAGTTCTATTGTTCTATGTATCGTTCTAACATTCTGTCTGTCATATCCATCCATTCGTCCATCCGTCTATCCCTCCATCCATTCATCCATCCATCCAGTTCTTTTGTGCTATGTATCGTTCTAACATTACATCCATCCATCCATCCATCCAAGTTCTATTGTTCTGTGTATTGTTCTAACATTCCATCCATCCATCCATCGTATTTTCTCATCTCAGAAGTGCCAGTTAAATGTATTTTTGGTGGGATAAAGAAAGTAGAACTTCTATTCGGATTTCTATTTGAAAACTTTGTAATTTAGAATCAGTCCTATGAATTCCTAAAATACATTTTCTCATAAGATTACAGCATGTCAAAATCTGAATTTCAGATCATATTTGATTTGTAGAGGATTTATACTTGTTGCCATTAGAATTGTGTTTCCCCCTGCACGCAAGAGTAGAATTGTCGTCATTGTGAGCTGGTAGGTTTTTCAGCCTTATCTGCCATCTGAGTGGGTGTCTGTTCCAGAACATGCTTGATCACCTTTAGAGAAGTCATCAGACCTTTCCGGTTATACTTGAGGAAAACAGCCAGCATAGGTTAGAGAGAATGATTTTCACTTTATCTATCTGCCAACCACATCAACCATCTCTTTCTCTCTTCCCGCCTGGGATAATTTCAGAAGGTCATGGCATGGCGTTGGTGAGGCTGTGTTTGTGTTGTCAGTTGAGCTGTATGTGCAGGGGAGGATAAGAAGTTTGCTGTTTTTCTTCTGTGATTTCAACTCTTTTCCTCCTAAATACTTCATGCCACAGTAAAATGACCACCAGACAGGAAAATCTGATTTTGCTGAAAAATTGAGGATTACAGTGAAGGTATTCAAACACTGCAACTAACCATGATAGTAACATAATACTCACTGAGGTACTTTTTTTCCACCAAAATATAATAAGTGTTCTCTTCCTCTAAAAGGTAATTTGTGCACATGCATTATTGTGTAAATTTGATCTAAGATAATACTACCGAATATTATAATCCAATCCAAATATTATGATCTAATCAATCCTATTCGGTATGATTTGTAGTTTAATATCTGTGGAAGTTAAATGTGTTGCCAGTGCCATTTTGTTTCTTTTATATTTGTAGTGTTTATTAATGTACTTCTTTGAAAAGCTGAGTCTGAATATGTTAAAGATCCCCTCTTATATGCCTTTTGCCCATAATCCACGAGCAGAAGCTCCCAGCATGCATTTCACTGCTCCATGGGCATTAGGGGTCCTTCATGCCTGTAATTATTCTATAACTGCTGTTTCTCCAAGCTCCTGTGCATATAGGCATGAGTTGCCAATTATGCTCTCTGCCTGCGCTGGAGTAAATAGCCTCCGTGGATGGGCAGGTGTGACGCAGCAGGATTTATTACAGGTATTCCACGCGTATGCTGCCGTCATGAGTGAGTGAGAGTTTAAATATAGCCCGTAGGCTGGTGACCATATAGCTCAAGTTTGTTGATGGTGTTCACAGCCAGTTTATCCTCCGAATGACTTGGGATTTTCTTTCTTTCTTCTGCATTGATTTTGTTAAGGTTGCTGCTGGGTCAGCATCAACTCGCCTGGTGTCAGACATTGCTAAAACAAAGAAAGAATAGAAAATCAGCTTGGTTTAAAAACACAAACAGAGAGTCAGTGCTCATTAACATGAACACAAGACTCCACAAGATTTTTCTTTTTTTCCTTTATTGTAGAGCAGTTGGGGGAAGCTACTTGAAATTAGCAGAAGCTTGAAGCAAACAACAAAGTAGTTAAATTACACTGAAACTACCTATTCAGGTAACTAAATTAAAAGTTACTTAAAATATAGCTAATTGGCTTTTTTGTCAAGTTTACTAAATAATTAAAATGATACAATTTTCTATAAATTATTTATCATGGTCTGTTGTAGTAGTAATAGTAGTAGTAGTAAGGCTGCAACTAACAATTATTTTGATAATCGATTAACAGGCCAATTCTTTTTCTCGATTAATCGGATAAAAAGCTGTTGTTTTTTTTTGACAGAAAACACACTGTTCCACATTCTGCCCAATCTCCTTCAAACAAACTTGCCAACTGAATGCTATGAAAACATACAGTGCTTATAGACAACAGCAATAATCATATTATAGCATTAGAAATATCCTAATACTGTTACTAAAGAGCTTACACAAATTGGAGAGGTAACCTATACAGAAAGGTAAAAAATGATTTTGGTAATCACTAATACTCTTAGTTTATGGCAGCAGTGGCACAAACCTTACATAATTTGTTAAAAACCTTATATACATTCTGTTCTAATAAATTTGTTAAGCACTGTATAGTGAATATAGTTTAAATCTCTACATTGAAAAAATAGATAAATAATAAAGATAATAAAAATGAATAAAATCACAAGCTTAGTGTTAACCAATAGGTAAGAGTAATGTTCTGCAGAAACACGTTCACTTTGATCACAGTCACCTCTTACTGTCATTTCTTTATCTCATAAAAGACGGTTGTGAAGTGTCTAATATTTATATTCAGACAATTACACGATGTTATCAGTTCCTACTCTCATGAAATGCATGTACTACATGTTGACTTTTAAACCTAAATTTAACGTTCAGCAACAGATATTCAATGTGCTGCGCTGAATATTAATTGCCTCTAATCTGAATGAGCGCCACACGCATCAGACACTTTCATTCTCGATAATAATCAAATGTATCTATTAGTTGTTGCAGCCCTAATATATATATATATATATATATATATATATATATATATATATATATATATATATATATATATATATAACTTCTATAGTTACTGTTCACATCTCAAAAGAGCATCATTTGCTTTTACCGTAGACCGCCTTTGAGAGCAGTACAAACTGGTGAGTGAATCAGATCCATATGATTTTTATATGGTTTAGTGCAACATAATACCTCTTGTTCTGACGTGGCTTTGGGCATCTCAGACTCGGACTTCTTCAAGTTTACTTGCCTTGAGGGTAAATTCCGCCTAGGGATGGCCTTGTGTAGCGTATGTAACTGTATGTACGTGTACATCTGTTGAAGCCTGCGAGCGGAGCATATGTGTTTCCATGGGGAACGCTCTGTGTTGAAACACTGCTTGTTGATTGGTCCCTCAGAGCTCTCATTAAAAGATAAACTGTTAATGAAATGTCGGAGTCTCTCGGCTTCCCCATCGAGGCACGAACCAATGAGAGCACAGCAGGCAGCGACCTCATGTCTCCACACACATGCTTCAATGAGAGGCCAATTAAAGCTTCTCTATCTCACATTCCCTCACTTCCTACTTCCCTTGATCATTCTTTCCTTTTGTTTCTCTCTCTTTGGGTCTCACTGTACAAAATTTCATGTATGTTTAGGGGTGAGTTTCTATCTATCTATCTATCTATCTATCTATCTATCTATCTATCTATCTATCTATCTATCTATCTATCTGTCTGTCTGTCTGTCTGTCTGTCTGTCTGTCTGTCTGTCTGTCTGTCTGTCTATATAAAATGAAAGAATATCCTCAGCAGATACTAATTACTGAATTAAATCAATCAGCGTGTCTTGTAAATAATTCAATTAAATTTTTAATCGATTGACATGCCGGTTTTAATGTATACTTTCATGCAGCTTGATGTTTTATGCATTATTTAACATTTCAGAAGTGTTGCTTTGATCTCAAAGGAACAAAAATGAGCATGATGGGAGGTGAAAAAAAATGAACGCTTCATATTGGTCCGCTCCTTTAATGCATGCATCATAATGTCAGATTTGATTGTACTGGTGGAACGAATACAGATCACATCGGAGCGCTAATGGCAGTTGAACGTTCATTATCATGTCGAGGGGATTCCAGAATGCCACGGAATATTCCATGAGCGTCTAATGTTCCATTAAAGCTAGCTTTAAGGTTTGCTTTGTGCTATCACGAATACAGGAGACCGAACTCCCCGTTCCGTTCACGCCATCCAGTCATAAACACAAGCTTCCCCTGGTTCTCCAGAGAATGATGATTGAACATATTTCATGTAATTAAACTGGGATGTGGGGAAAATGTGAGATTGAAAACATTACTCACTTCACACATGTGTGCTCGGAGGCTCTCGGAAATGTGAGTGTGATTTGGGAGCGCTCTGAGACGCCGGCTCCGTTCCAGCTTCTGAGGATGTGATTTTAGTAAATGTTCAGCGTGTAATATTCTTTATTTTAATGGCTGTAATCAACATTACTGTGTGCCATATCCACAGAGAGAAAGCACATATCCAGAAGTTACTGCTGTCTCTGCATTCGGTTAATATACAGCTAAATAAGAATTATGAGCAATTTGATGAAGAAATCTGTTCAATCCCATTACATGCTTTTCTCACATTATGTTTAATGAACAAGAATGTGTCATTTACTGTCCATTGTGTTTCTGCACTAATCTGAACATGCCAAAGAAGAATAAAAGAAGAAGCAAAAAAATGAGGGATATACTTTAACAGACGAAGATGTAAGGCAGGGGTATATATATATATATATATATATATTTTTTTTTTTTTTTGATTAAGTGAGTATTTTATTTTATTTTATTTTTGTTTATAGCACCTTTGTTCAAGAACAATTCAATAGTCAACTACTTTGTAATGCTTTAAATACTTTGACACATGAAGATTAAATATATACTGTATTTCCATTTTAGATTCTAAATTAAGTATAATTAATTATAATTTGAAGTAGTTTAAAATGTAAATAGAAATAGTTATTGGACTGAACAAACATTAATTAAAAGTGATTATGTTTATAAATTAGGCCTAATATTAACCTTGATGACTGAATGCTCCAAAAGTATATTTTTGATGATTGAATATTACTGTAAAGTGACTTTTAGCTTATATTGACTTTAGAACTTTGGCCATTTCATCATGTGAGAATTTCATTTTGCTTTGTCTAACTGTTTTTAAAAAAAAAAATATATATATATATATATATATATATCCTGTGTGTGCAAGAATGTCATATACTGTATCTTTTTTTGCATCCCTTCTTTTACAAAGTTATATGAAATCAAATTAAATCATACTAAAGCGACAGAGTTTTTCAATTTTGTGTGCAATATGCATGATATTGTTAGTTTACAGATTGAGACTAGTTGACTATGAATATCTAAATAGGATGGGATTGGTGACCTTTAACGATATAAACACTGTCAGTGTGTTTACACCTTAAAAGGGCACATCGAGTGCACTTGTTAGCACCCTTTTGAACGATGAAATGGCAAATAGGTCACCCTGCGGTCATACTGTATATGGACTCATTAGAAAAGGAATCGCACTTGTAAGACATGATGAGGAAGAAAAAAGCATGGAAAGAACAGGTTGGGTGAATAGACACATACAGTAATAGTAGTGGTGTAGAAAATGAAAGAGGGATTATGGGTGAACTAAAGATGGCCATTTTCCTCAGCGCTATGTTAATGCATGCAAATGATCTACGACTGTAAAGAACAAGAGACAGAGCGAGGGGAAAGAAGCGTCTCGGAGGACAGGCCGCTGAGAGGGTACTTTGGCATTCTGCACCTGTTTGGTGAGCTGTGATTGTCCGTTGGGAATCCTCAGGAGGATGTGTTTCCCTGTAGCTGATCAGCTTCCTGTGTTTAGGAGCCGTGTTTGACAAGGTTGAAGTTTGTCCCGCTCTGGAAGCCTGTCTCGCAGAAACAAGTTCATCTGACTTTAGCCCAGGGATGTGAAGAGTCGGATGAGAGCGTGTTCAGTGAACAGATTTCAGGGAGCTTCAATTTGCTCTTTTAAAGCACTTCAGAAACAACTTGTACGTATGAGTTAGTGTTCAGTGTGTGAATCAAGTTCATATTATTCTTACAGCAGGACTTTTCGGTTCTGGACCTCATTAGGGTTGAAAAATATATTGGTACTGTATCATTATAGACCTATAGGCCTATATATACTACTGTTCAAAGTCGATTTTAGAAGAAAAATACAGTAAAATCTCTATATATTTGTCAAATATTTTTACTTAAACATTAAATCTCAGGGAAACTCTACTGCTTGAATATGTTTGTTGAATATGTTCAGCTTGAACCTGACTCTACAAAATTGTGTTTTTAAAACAACTAATATGTCTAATGTGCATTAGAAAATCCATGACGGTCATATTTATCTGTTACAAACCCTGACGATTGGAACAATAGCTTCTTACGAAACTGAAATAAATAAGTGTCGTTTAGAACTAATTAGTGGAAACAAAATGGCTTTGATCCTCTCAAAGATCCAATTTTTTCAGTCTTATTGACCTTTGTCTGTTTCGCTCCTTCTGCTTTTTTTACAAGAAATCTGGTAATAAGCTGTTGCTCCATTGTTCATTGTTCTTGAGATTTTTTTGTTTTGTTTTTTTTACATTGAAATCGATCAGTTGTAACGTTTCTCTTCTCTCACACTCCTCTTTTCCTTCTCTTTCACACTTACTGATTTCCCCCGTTCTTCGATGTGTGACTCTAACAGCCACCGCTAAGGGTTTCCTCTCATATGTCCCATACACACACACACACACACAGACGCTCAGATGTGACTCAGGATTCATTTTCACCCCATCAGAGGGAGGGACAGGTGTTGAAGTATCTGATAAGTGTGTGTGGTTTGGTCATGGCTGACCAACAAGCTGTAGATCAGATTTTTTTTTTTCCTAACACAAGTGAATGTCAGAAATTGTCAAAATATTTTCCCTCTCTTTATTGTAGTGTTGGACTGATCTGTTTGATTCATATTAGGGAATCGGTTTGTTTAAAAGGTTGATGTTAATGAACTGGTTTGAGGATCTGTGTGTATTTTGTGTCTTTTTGTAATAAAATATTTAGGCTGTGATAAATGGTGCAGTCTATCAGTTGTTGAGTCACTTTTGTTTTATTTTTTCTTTATTATTATTATTATTATTATTATTTTGTGGTATTTGTGTCAATTTATAATTTGTTTTTATTTTACCCCAACCATAAAAAAAATGTAAATAAATAACAAAATGCATAACTTAATCATTTTCATTTCATTTTCAATCTAACATGCTGACAACCGTAACCCTGAAAATGAAATGTGAAAGAAAAAAATATTTATTTATTTATTTTTTAAGATTTGTATTTAATTATTTAATTATGTATGTAACTATAACTATATATATATATATAAATATATATAAATATATATATAATTTATATTTATATTATTTATTATTAATTAATACATTAAAAAAGCCAAATTAAAGCTTTTATGATCACACAAATATATTTTAAAAGATTTTTCCAACTTAAGCTTTAGTGTATATTATATATATTTGATAATTCAATAAATTATATATATACTGTAATTATATAACATTATATATTATATAATTATGTATAACACACATATTTTTTTCTAGCTTATAAACTGTATGATCACACATATATATTTTAAATAACCTTTCTCCCTTAAAAGCTTTCTTGTAGTATTATTTTTTAGAAGAGGAGCTTGACTGTCGTTGAACTACTATAAATTTTAAGTAGCTTGTATCATGGCGCACTACAGTTGTAAAGTAGATTCTAACACTGTACAAGCGCTGTGAAACTCCCAGGACAGACTTGTTTATGTGTAACCCAGAGACTCTGTGTACTTGTGCAAGGTTTTGGTCAATATCATTCCACGCTTCTCTGGACATGTTTATGTGGATGTTGCACCTGTGTGTGTGTGTGTGTGTGTGTGTGTTCAGGTGAGCAATTTCATGGTGAGAGCCACATTATTGATTGGAGAGCAGAGGCCTGCTCAATGTTTAATGTGCTCTTTCTGTACTGGCACTATCCTGCATTAAATATTAAAGTCTTAGCCCTAAACACCTTGTGTAAATAGGACAGGCCAAAAGAGACGGCTCGAGCGCTCCGGGGTCGTGGGTCACTGACCTCACCTGCCAGCAGGTGAATGATGAGGCTGTGTCCGTGGTGAAGGTCATAGCTCTGCTGTCACTGAAGCCGTGGAGCTCTGAGATGAATCAGTTTATTTAGCCAGCTGTATTTAAGAGCCGTGACATCACTCAGGCTCTCAGGACCAAACTTCTGATTAAAACAGACTCTCTGCTTATTGCACTGCAGCTCTGCAGGTTTTGGGAGTGGAGTTCTGCTTGGATT
Source organism: Carassius carassius (assembly GCF_963082965.1). Taxonomy (NCBI): domain Eukaryota; kingdom Metazoa; phylum Chordata; class Actinopteri; order Cypriniformes; family Cyprinidae; genus Carassius; species Carassius carassius. The sequence goes on along the minus strand of NC_081774.1, from coordinate 5,294,513 downwards.
TAATGAAACCAGTGAGCTGGTGCTCTAGGAAAGGTGGCTTTTTCTACAGTACATTCACAAATAACAGAGATATATGTACTGTAATCGTGTCTTAGGGATGAAATGAAGATAAACTGCTAAATGAAGCTCTTAAAGGGCTAGTTCACCAAAGAGTAAAAATAAAATAAAATAAATATTCTGTCATCATTTACCAACCTGTGGCTGTATGACATTTTTTTTTCTTTCTTAGAACACAAAAAGTATATTTTGTAAATGTTTGTATACTTTGCACTGCTTATTTAACCAGAAACTGGTCCTTTATGTTATTATTATTATTATTATTATTATTATTTGTTTATTTAATTTCTCTTTATTTTATTTTTAATAAAATCAAATTTTACTATTTTATTTTTAAGTAGTTACATAATCAATTGTATGATAACAAAAATATTTACAAAGATTTATTTATTTTCTTATATGCAGAGAGACTTTTTCATACTTATTTTTTAGATTTTATGATTTAGATCTTACCATCATAAAGGATTTTAAAGGATTATGTTATTATTACTATATATTATATATATCTGTTCACGTTATTATCAATACAATAATAATATAATATTTTATAAAATATTATAGTACATTTATCTTTGCTTATGTAATCTAAAACTCACTTAAAGTTAAAATTTAAAAAACTCAAAAATATTAATAGCACTGTTAAATGTAATCTTTAGCAGAGGTGGGTAGAGTACCCAAAAACTGTACTCAAGTAAAAGTAAAAGTACTTCTAGAAATATTTACTCAAGTAAAAGTAAAAGTACTAGTCTTGAATAGTTACTTGAGTAAGAGTAAAAGAGTATCGGATAAAAAATCTACTCAAGTAGTTAGTTACTAGTTACTTTGGGTCATATATACTGAGCCTATTTTTATTTAGATATATAGATAAAATGTATGTAATGTATGTGTGCGTGCGTGTATAAATGTATATATTTCATCAGCCTTTACTCCAATTTATGTAATTTATTATAAAACCCTGTCTGTTTACTTAAGTAACAGATATAGGTGTCATGCCATAACATATTTTTAATACGACTGACTTTATATTAAATGTGAATTTAACATTGAAAGTTAATGTGATATAAATATTGCTACTAATCTTTCATTGTTCAGAAAGAGAGCAAATAACATTTACATTAGTAAAGATCATTTTCACTGACAGTCTAGATTTCAATCACTCTCAGAAACTCTGAAACTGTTACCACTGTGAAATCAATATCTTAATTAAAGATTCGTACACACATCTGCACTTTGTTGTTTCTGACGAGAGAATTCGCCAGAAAGAGGTATTCAGTCAGTGAGCGAGTGAAGGAAGCACCGGCATTTTAGCGATGACTCATCGGAACACCTCTGATTGGCCAATGCTTTAATAAGCTCAAAAGAATCATGTGTGATTTGTTATAATGCGCAGTGCTGTAAAAACACATCTATCTCTTGACTCCCCTCTGTTATAAGCCACACACGTACAACAAACTAATGTCACAGTGGTATCGTGTACTGTAATCGAATGTAGCCCAAGTTATTACCTGTTAAACAGTAGACAGCACACGTGGTGTTCATCTAATAAGGATCTCCATCGCAAGCAAATAATAGCCTTTGCAGATTTGCTTTCAATTCAGTGCAGTTCCATAGCCACGTTTTCAACGCTGCTGATGTTAAACGTTACAACTCTGAGTGAACCACTTCAGACGCTCAGCGCGTGCGGTGCGGCAGGGAACTGAACGACTCATTCAAACTGATTCATGAACCAATTCACTCGTTTGCTAATTGGTTTGATCAAGCCTTTGAACAGAATTGACTCAAAAAAAATGAATCATTCACGAATGGGCATCGCTCATTGCCCAGAGAAAAGTAGACGGCGCGTTTGGAATAAACTGAAGCATTTATAACATTTATTGCATTAAGATAAAGTAACGAGAGGAGCGTCGCCCAAAGTAACGAAGTAAAAGTACAGATTTTCCCCAAAAAATGTACTCAAGTAAGAGTATAAAGTACCCATCTTTAAATATACTCCGAAAAGTATTAGTTACCCCAAAAAAATTACTCAAGTAAATAACGAAGTAAATGTAACTCGTTACTACCCACCTCTGGTCTTTAGCAAGTCTCAGAATAGATTTTCACAAAATGTTTATTCTTACCAAAATAAATTGTACACTGTAGTGTATGCAAATAGAATCTATATACATTCTGCTTTAAGTGTTTGCTTTATTTCTTTATCAGTTTTCATCTATACAATGAAAGTAATATATATATTTTTTTTTTATCGGCCAGAAATGTCCTGATTTGATGTCAGTGACTGAAAACACTGTTGGGTTTTGCATCATAACCGATTGCGACACGCCAGGTTTCAGCTGGACACGACGGGTGCGGGGAAGAGAAAAGAAAAAATGTTCAGTGGAAAAGAGAACAAAAAACAGCAAGCAACCTTGTGTGCAATGACAGAGGTAAAGAGGGTCACCGAGTGTAAATGAGATTGGCTTTACCATTATTCATGAAATATTTGATCTACTCACTGTGCTCACACCTTCCCACTCTCTGATGGGCTCTGTTTTGTATCTCTTTGTTAGCGTTTTGCATCCTAACAAGATTCCATGATCCCTTTTTGCCATTATGCTAATTTATTATAGGCTACATGTTGCATATTAATGAGCTGGAAGCTGATATGACCTCAAAAAGCATTAAGCTCTGAACCAGCGGCCCGTTCCCCTCACACACACCGAAAGAGAGTGATTTCTCAGGAGGAGGATGTATCTCCTGAGGGAGGTAATGTACAGAGGTCTGTCTCCTCTGAGACACCAGCTGCTGGAGGAAGCACACAGCCTGTGCTATTTAGAGCAATTGAATTATGCTGTGTGTGTTTAATAATGTGTGTGCTGTATTGTGTTTGTGTGTGTGTCTTCTCAGTCTAGGCATTTAATATCTCCAATAATCACCCCAAGCCCTGCCCACAGCTGTAAAGAGTGTCTCTGATTGGCTACCAACTCTCCGCTCTCCCAGTTATGTCATAATCAATCAATAAATGATTGAGCTTCTGTTATTATCTCCAACATCATCAACAGGCTTCATCAATCATCACCGATCAATAGCAACAGAATCACTCGTGTTAATGTAACCTTTTTATCCCAAGTCTCGATTTTGCTGTTAAAATTTCATTTTAAACTTTTTAAGTATCTTGTGACTTTACGTGCTATTTTAATTTGTTCATTTAAATATTTAAGTAGCTTGCTATGCTTATTTATTTATTTTATTATTATTATTATTATTATTATTATTATTATTATTATTATTATTATTATTATTAATTAACTTTATATTGCAAGTAGTTTGAGCTTGGCATTATATTTTAATTGAATTGAATTTAAATATTTATTTGAGGATGTTTGTGCCTTGTGATTGAGAATTTTATATTTAATGTTTTATTTATATTATTTATATATTTTTAATTCCTTTTTAAGTATGTAGTGGATTGGCATGCTATTAATTTAATATTATTGAAATATATATGTAGCTTTTTGTTTTGTTTGGTTCTGTTTAGTTTAGTTTAGTTTAGTTTAGTTTAGTTTTATTTTATTTTATTTTTATTTTATTTTACTTTACTTTACTTTACTTTACTTTACTTTACTTTACTTTACTTTATTTTATTTTATTATTATTTTATTTTATTTTATTTTATTAATTAACTTTATTTTGCAAGTAGTTTGAGCTTGGAATTATATTTTAATTGAATTGAATTTAAATATTTATTTGAGGATGTTTTTGCCTTGTGATTGAGAATTTTATATTTAATGTTTTATTTATATTATTTATATATGTTTTATTCCTTTTTAAGTATGTAGTGGATTGGCATGCTATTAATTTAATATTATTGAAATATATATGTAGCTTTTTGTTTTGTTTGGTTCTGTTCTGTTTAGTTTAGTTTAATTTAATTTAATTTTATTTTATTTTTATGAAAGTGAGCCCCCTATGTAAATTTTAATTATAGGTAGGGTTACCAGTTTGACTGCAATGTTTGTCATAAAAATTATACTATTAATATATTAAATACCAGATTTAAAATTGTAATAATATTTCAAAATAATACTTTATTATTTAACAATGACTCCAAATTTTGAACAGTATTGTTTGGTACTGAATAAATTATTCTTCACGACTCTTGACTCATCACTGAGTGCACTGTGTGGTCTGTTTTAACATTAAACTTGTGCCTTAAAAGATAGCATTTATTTGTTGTCTACCACTTGGGAACATTGAATATGAATCTAAAAACCCAAGCATGCAGCTCAGGACTGAAAATGTTGCCTGCATGCAGAGAATAAACATGGTTAGACAGAGAAATGCTGATTTGAATTGGATTTGTTGTGTTTGAGTAAGTTAACTGGGCATTACCGGCTGCCAGTGATTTAGATAAAAACTTTATGAGCCTTATTGATGCTTTCCCGAAGTGTTTGACGATACACGTTACCATTCATACGAGTGAGTCTGTGTTTTCTAGATCAGCTGGTGTCGAGTTATTGACGGCGTGGAGGAGAGTGTCAGGTTATGGCAGAATTATACATCATGTTATGAATCCATCAGCGGGAGGCTCCTCATCTATCTCAAAGAGAGCGAAGCTTTCTTACTTCATCTTCTCTTTCTTCCTCTTGAAATATAGAGAAACGTCAACGGAGAAGAGTGTATGATTAACTCCAGAGAGAAGGAGATGCGAGCGATGCAGAGAAGGAGTGGAGAGTGGAAATGACAGTTGGCTTCCTGTGCGTAGCGTCGGATTGTTTAGTGGAAAGAGTGGATATTCTTCATCTTTTCTCTCTCCTGTGACATCAGTCGTTACTTACAAAGCGGGATGCATGGGGATGCAATTAAGTCACAGTACGTGTGTATAAACGTTTGTGTGTGACAGACCCAGAGGGTAGGGTGGAAGAGACTGCTGTTGGTTGGTTTAGGAGTTGGATGTAGATCTGTTTACACTGATATGGTTTGACTTCAGAAACTTGTTGTGGTACGATGTCATAGTGCAGGAAGCCCCCACAGCGCAGCAGAACTGAAGTGAGCGTCATCGTACTGATATGCAGTTTACTTTTCCGAGCCGTTACTCATTCGTGCAAAAAGGAGCACAAAACAATATTGCAGGCTGAATACAAATTGGTTACTCAATGAATAACGTGACGAAGTGATTAAAGAAAGTGTTTAGACGATTTTAAATAGAGACGTTCTTTCATATGAACTGCTGTGTAGTGTACCTCTTGGAAAGAGAATGCTAATATTTGAAGTATATCTATCTACTCTTAAATGATCACATTTCAGAATATTTATTTATTTACAATTATGGAATAGTTCATTATTTAAAAGGAAGAAAAAAGCGTTGATGTTGCGCATTTAGCTTTTATGGCAAGGAGAAATTGGAAACAAGAAGAAAGACAGAAGATCTTAATGAAATGAAGAAACTATTAAAATAATTCAATGTATTTATATACTTATTTAGTTCGAATTAGTAAATAAATACATTTTATTTATTTTGTAAAAAAAAAAAAGTTCTATGATGTTAAATTATATTTATTTCTTTATTTATTTTGAAAAAAATCTGACATCAGCTGTTCCATTTTTTTTTTTTTTTTTGGCACATACTGTAGGTATGAGGGACACAAATGGCATCTGTTTTGTTGAATTTTGTGTTTTGCTGGTTTGATGTTATCTTTGATGGTCATTGATATTAAAGTCAGGTATCAATCCAGATTCTCTATCACTTTCAACCATCTTATCAGTGTTTGGTGGAGTGTGTGTATGTGGATTATTCTCCCGGCTGGTCAAAGATATCTCCATTGATAAGGTCAGACAAGAGCTGACCACTTTAAGGACACAGACAGCTTATCCTATATCCATCTTCAGAAACACAGGGCCACTGTGGTGCAAAAGTGGCTTGGGCAGAGAGTTTGAATTCTAGAGCAATGCTTTTCATTCTATTATGCATTCCTCCCTTATCTGAAACACCCAGCTCAGTTAAGATATCACAGTTCTAAATGAATACCTGCAACATACATTTTCCTGATTCCTCATAAAACTTTGTTTTGTGTGCTTTTCAGAAACATTAATGGACACCCGGACCGCCACAGCAGAGCTCGGTTGGACGGCATACCCTTCATCAGGGGTGAGTGTGTGTGTGTTTGTGTGTGTGTGTGTTTGCATCAACACATGACCTGCAGAACTGCTCAAACTGTTAAAACACTTACTGTGTGTCTCTGATTTCTAGAAAAGCACTTTAAACTGAAACCTCCTTCTATTCACCCTTCAGCAACAGATTACTAGAGAAAGAGAGACTGAATGCTTTCAGATTAGCTCAAAAATACACCGTAAAATATGTTTGTGCTATGGGTGCTGTGTCTGAATGCTGAAATTAAGAGATCAACGTCGCACACAAGCACACATTGTCACAATCTGCATGCGCATTTCACTCTGCAGTTCACATTTAGAAGGACTTAATGACATAATGTGTCCACTTAAAGGAAAGAAAAACACTTCTGAATTGGTCTAAATGTGGTCCGGAGGACAGCGGGTTTCTGTAATGACAGCCGCAGCACTGCTCAACCTGCAGAGAAATATAAAGCTCTCATTGAACCCTCAATAAGGGCACAAGAGACTGTGTGCTGTCGCAGTGTTTTCCATTTCTCACTGAGCTTCTGTGGAAAAAAGTCATATATGGGTGCTTGTTCGTTCTGTTGCTGTTGTGAAATAGACATGTCTGTTAGCCTGATAGCACAGCGACTTGGTGATATTTTTTTCAGTGTGAGCAAGTTTTTTTTCCCCTTCTAATCAGTATAATCTGTGTTGCCCCACCCACACTGAAGTCTAGATGGACTAAAATCATTTCAGTTCATGTTACTACGCAACATAAAAATAGATTCTGATGCTCTGTGATTGTTTTCGTAACTTTCTTAATCAATTGTAAATGAAATTGTAAACTAAAATGAAGTAAATATCATTTTATATTAAAAATAAATGTCATTTCTGAAAGTTCGTTGCCTAAAGATGGCCTAAAAATTTATTTTAATATGATTTTACTAACTAGTAACAATAACTGGAGTGAGCTATGTTATAGGAATAAAATGTTTCTATGATATCCCAGAAGCCTCTCTCTCTCTGTCTCTCTCTGTCTGTCCATTCGACCAGCTGTGCTTTAAAATTAATAATAAAAGTATCAACAGATGGCCACACACGCACACCCACGCGGGCGTATGACACACACGTCTGACAGTGATGGACAGGAAATGTAGTGAGAGGAAATCCATTAGCTCATCATGCTACAGACAGACATATTCCTCTCTCTAATTAGTGTGGTTTGCTGAGGCAAGCGTTGCCATTACTACTGCTCAAGCTGAAGGATTCAACAAACACCAAGTATTAAACTTTGTCACTTAGTGGTGGAAAGTTTTTCATGGACAAGTATAGATAGTAGTATAGATATTAGATACTGTACAGTTTTATTTGATTTATGTTATTAGTTTTTTATTAATATTATTTGTGTCCATTTGAGGTGTCTTTCATGGACAAGCACAGTTTAAATAAATGAAATAAGGAAATAAATAAATACATTAAATGTAATTTATTTAATTTTATATATTTTATATATTTCATTTTATTAATTTTATTTTTTCTATTACCTTTGTTGCTTCGTGGTGATGTTTTTTATGGATAATGACTACTCACATTTATTTATTTGTTTCCATAAATGACATTATATGTGTGTATTTTTTCCATTAACTTTATCACTTGGTGGTGACATTTTTCTCATGGATAAACCACTTACATTTATTACAGATAATATATATTATTATACTCATTTTATTTATTTAAACTTTGTCACTTCGTGGTGGCATATTTTCAATGGATAAACACCGCTCACATTTATTTATTTAAAAATATTTTATATTATTTGTATTTATTTATATAAATAATTTAAGTAAATTATATAAATATATTTTATTTATTTACTTATTTAATATATTTAAATATTTTTTCATGTAATTGTATTTGTTTATTTTTTCTAGTAAGTTTTTCACTTTGTGGTGGTATGTTTCCACTTACATTTATTTCAGATAATGTATATTATTATAGTAATTTTATTTATTTATTAATTGCTTAATCATTCATACATTCTTTATTATAGTTCTTTTCTGGGATAAGTTTTTTCCTCTCTATTGGGCTATTTACCGTGAGATATTTTGTTTTGCTGAATGGAGTGGTTTTGTCTCTCTCAATTTCGTTTGCGTTTTCTTCCTCTTATCTCTCTTCTCCTCACTTCATTCTCTCTTTTGGGTCACATGTGGAGGTTTAACCCTACTCGTCCTTCACACGCACTATTGATTGCGTTCACAATTCATTCACACCATTTGGCGAATTCTCACAGCTGCCCCTCCAGCGCACCCACATCCGTCTTTCTTTAATACGTCTAGCTTTCCATTAGCCCCCCTCTCCTTTTCTCCTAAAGAAATCCCTAAAATCCCCAAATCCTCGCAGACCTCATCCGGCCACTCCTGCTAAAAAGGCTCACGCACGCATCTTGAGCTCGAATGGCCGATTGTTCCCCTCTGTCTCTGCGATAAACTGTCACGCCTGCCTGCCCTGTCCCTCACCCAGAGGTCAGAGGTCGGCTGCTTCTTCAGCAGCCCATATTTAATTCATCATCCCAGTCTGTGTACGTGTGCGTGTAATGCTCTCTGGAGACTAAGAGATGTGCTCTTGATTATACAAAGTATGTGCTATGCCATGATTCCCCTTTCTGCTGTCACAGCAGTCGTACTTTAGCATGTGTGATCGTATTGATCGTGTGGTCTCTGGGTGATTTAGAAGGGAAAGCGGACACTTGGTCCATATGAATCTGAATTAATTATAAGGGCTGTGTCATGTGAGAGACTCTTAATTGTCACTTTGATATGGCCTTAATTTTTGCACCCTAATGCAACAAGAGCAGTACCACCTGGTGTTTATGACTGCTGCATGTAAACATGGTAAACATATTTAGCTGAGTGTGTTTATATCCTTAACCCAAACCTAAAATCTCCCCAAGATGTCTTATACTAGAGCATCATTATTACATTAGCTTAAAAACACTACAAACTTTTAGCTAAAACATCAGAAAGGAGCTCAACCCTCTGGTGCAGATTTTTTTTTTCATTTACTTTGATGAAATTAATATACTGCATTTTAGTTGTATTTAAATTGTTTAATTTTACGGATTTTTTTTTTCATTCTTAATTCTGTTTATGCAGTAGTTATAATCGAATTATTACCTGTTAATTAGCATAGACCTGAAAATGTAATTTCCAGCTTAATCTGTTAATCTGTACATTTTAAATGCTTTGGAGCACAGATTTAAGTCTCCTTTTAAAGAAGACACTTAACAAATTATTGCTGAAGTGGGAAAAAAAGGAAATGCAAAAAAAAAAAAAAAAGGATTTTAAGTTTGTTGTTGTGAAAAATGCAAAAATTTGGAGTTTACTCTGAAACTGGTAGAAAATAAAAGCCATACATCTAAAGTTGATAGTTGATAGTTGATATTTAAAAAATGAGCTTTCAGTAAGATTTTGTTTGGGTACAGCTGCAAACGTCTTCACTAGATGAAATATGTTATCCTTTTGTTTCCAATGCAGACATTTTTGACCACGAGGGCACCAGTGTACCAGACTGCTTTTTCATTCTTTCCCAGGACCATTTATCACATTAAAATTTGTATTATTATAAAAGTTTTGCTGTCACTTTTGATGTTTTTTTTTTGTGTGTTTTTGGAGCTCTACTGTTTTTTTCATCAGTTGAACACCAAAAGACAAAATGTTTTTAACTCTACTTTTTGTTCATTTTTGGAACTTGACAGCTTCCATGCTTTCATTGAATGAAAAAAAAATGTTGTCTCTGTGACTCATGATTCCCTTCAGTGGTTTCTCTGTATGCACCAATTGAGATGCCTGCTCTGCAGTAAAAAGTCTTTCTGTATATGTGAGAGAGAGAGAGGTAGATTAAAAAAGGCCTTAATTGAAGTCTACCCGGTCTTTTTGCTCTTCTGTTCTTTTGAAAGCAATTTAGCCCACCATCCTTCTCTCTGACAAGCTAAACAAGGACGGTCACTATCTTTTGCTGTTTTGTCTCCGCTCAATCACAGCCGTCTATGTGCCTGCAGCTTCTCAGATGCCCTTTGTTCCATTCCCTCTTTATTCATCTTTCATTTTACCCTCTCTTTTCTCACCTCACCCACTCATTCTTGCTTTGGGAAGTCTGTTGCTTGGCCCTACACTGCAAAGAAACATTTTCTTAAACATGTTTTTTTTTTTTTTCAGTTAGAATAAAACAACATTTTATTTGTATACACTCTTATTAAAAAGATTTGCCAGTATATTGTTATTTTGTTTTTTGAAATGCTCACTAAGTCTGCATTTATTCGATCAAAAATACAGTACAACTTGTGAAATGATATTCCAATTTGAATACATTTTAAAATGTAATTTATTCCTGTGAAGCAAAGCAGAATTTTTAGCATCATTACTCCAGTGTTCAGTGTGACATGACCTTTAGAAATCATTCTAATATGATTTGCTGCTAAAGAAACATTTATTATAAACTTTGAAAACTGTTTTTGCTACTTAATATTTTTGTGGAAACCATGATACATTTCTTATTTGAGTATTTTTGATGAATAGAAAGGAACAGCATTTATTTGAAATGGAAATCTTTTGTAAAATTGTCAGTGTATTTATGCATACTTACTAAAATAATAATAATAATAATAAAAATAATAAATTAAAGAAAGAAACATATTGGCCACAGACTTTAAAACATTAGTGTAGTAAATTGTATGTACAACATGTAGATGTATGTAGCACAGTGCTGCATGATATTGTTATTTCTATATGACCTGACCTGCTATATGTGCCACATTTCCACCTCATTAATGAATGCGCTGCCTGAGATTCATTCAGCAGTTAAGCCAGAAGAACTCGCTGTAGCTGCAGACGCCATCTGTCTGTTGAAGAATCAGATTTGAGAAGTGAAGTCCAGACGTTTTATTGATGTCTAAGAGCAGATATTGTACAGACGCTGCATATTTCCTTAGGGACATCCTGCTCTGTCTGTAGAAAAAGGCAAAAAAAAAAACAAACTGGGGGACACACGTATGGTCTGGATATATTTCATCTGTGTTCTTTTCCTCCACCATCTTCACACAAGGTTTTCCACGTTCAAGAGAGGTGGTTTTTATATTCCGAAAAAAAAAAGACCACCAGATTTTTTTTCTTTTTGAAACTTGAAATGTATTTTTTTATTCGTGGCTACTGTACCTTTAAATTTAAATAATTAGGTTAAATTAAAAAATTAGGTTGAACTCATTTATCACTCATAAATCAGATAAATAAAAAAGAGACTGAAAATAAATGCCAGTCTCTTGTTATAAGCATCATTAAATGTATTAAACATTACATCACAGTAAATTTAGAAAGGAAAAAAATAATAATAATTAAACAATAAGAATTGGGGTGAATCATTAGGTTGTGAATAATTCATAACATGTAATCATGTAATCCATAAAAATCTGAATATGTGGAATCTGAATATGTAATCCATATTGCATATACTCAGTTACTACCCAGATATGTATTTATCAAAAACACCCAACAATGACTTTTGCACCAACAAGCACCAGTCAGAAAATGTAAAAATCTAGAATTTGAATGTTGTCAGTGTGGACTGCTGGTTTATTTTAGGATGAACTCAAGGTTAAGTGTAGTTTTGCACCAAATTATCAAGAGGAAAAGCTAGAGAGTAGGTGGCACTCATGTACACTATGTCGTCTCTACTTGTGCACATTAAGAGCACTGTTCTCCAAAGAGCGATGGCCCACACCATTGCTACATAAAGTGCTATCCCCTCGCACACTTCAGGGTGCAGTACGCGTATGTGTTTTAAAGTGATTTTTCAGTGTTAAGTGCTTTGGGTCACTTAAGAACACAAATGGACCAGAGTGTGCGTTTGTGAAGTCTGCTGCTGATGGACTTGTTGTGAGTTAACACTTAGTGACAAGTGGCAGCGCGCACAGGCTTTCCCCTTCTCTGTGAGAATAGATGATCCCGCTGCATTTTCTGCCTTCAGATCACTTAAGTGGATGAACACGAGAATATCTGCCCTTCATTCTTGTATATTTAATGTCTTGGTCTCTTTTATACTTAGCAACAGCTCTACGTATACACACTACTCAGCCAAGCCCACTTTGAGGAGGTGATTTAAGGCGTGTCATGTCCTGTCCTTAAAAACAAGACAAGTTTTTCCATAGAGTGTCCCGCTGTGTCTAGTTTCACAGAGCTAAACTTTTTACTGCTGCCATAAACACTGGTCCACTTTGCAGTTTATAAGAACCGACGTGAATAGTAAGGGTGCTTTTACATTTGGTTCACTTGCCCGGTTCCAAACCTGAGCAACCTGGCAACTTTTGAGGCCAGAATGGCGAAAATCTTAAAGTTAAGAAAAAGTAAGATTTCCTAAGTGCATTTCTTGAGGAATTCCTAAGAAGGTAAAAACATTATTATTTCACAATGGCAGGTAAGGCTGAAGATTTAAAAACACAATAAAAAATATCATCTGCCTGCTGATTACCAGAATAATTATCATAAGCACAACAAAAGACATAAAATAAAGACAAGTTGAAGGTTATCCTCACAAAGATTTTTAAGAAAATTATTTTAAACAATTTAATTCTTCTGAAGAAAAAAACAAACACAGAAAAATCAGGCAAAGAAAATACAACCCGAATTCCAGAAAAGTTGGGACGTTATTTAAATTTTAATAAAATGAAAACTAAAGGAATTTCAAATCACATGAGCCAATATTTTATTCACAATAGAACATAGATAACGTAGCAAATGTTTAAACTGAGAAAGTTTACAATTTTATGCACAAAATGAGCTCATTTCAATTTTGATTTCTGCTACAGGTCTCAAAATAGTTGGGACGGGGCATGTTTACCATGGTGTAGCATCTCCTTTTCTTTTCAAAACAGTTTGAAGACGTCTGGGCATTGAGGCTATGAGATGCTGGAGTTTTGCTGTTGTAATTTGGTCCCATTCTTGCCTTATATAGATTTCCAGCTGCTGAAGAGTTCGTGGTCGTCTTTGACGTATTTTTCGTTTAATGATGCGCCAAATGTTCTCTATAGGTGAAAGATCTGGACTGCAGGCAGGCCAGGTTAGCACCCGGACTCTTCTACGACGAAGCCATGCTGTTGTTATAGCTGCAGTATGTGGTTTTGCATTGTCCTGCTGAAATAAACAAAGCCTTCCCTGAAATAGACGTTGTTTGGAGGGAAGCATATGTTGCTCTAAAACCTTTATATACCTTTCAGCATTCACAGAGCCTTCCAAAACATGCAAGCTGCCCATACCGTATGCACTTATGCACCCCCATACCATCAGAGATGCTGGCTTTTGAACTGAACGCTGATAACATGCTGGAAGGTCTCCCTCCTCTTTAGCCCGGAGGACACGGCGTCCGTGATTTCCAACAAGAATGTCAAATTTGGACTCGTCTGACCATAAAACACTATTCCACTTTGAAATAGTCCATTTTAAATGAGCCTTGGCCCACAGGACACGACGGCGCTTCTGGACCATGTTCACATATGGCTTCCTTTTTGCATGATAGAGCTTTAGTTGGCATCTGCTGATGGCACGGCGGATTGTGTTTACCGACAGTGGTTTCTGAAAGTATTCCTGGGCCCATTTAGTAATGTCATTGACACAATCATGCCGATGAGTGATGCAGTGTCGTCTGAGAGCCCGAAGACCACGGGCATCCAATAAAGGTCTCCGGCCTTGTCCCTTACGCACAGAGATTTCTCCAGTTTCTCTGAATCTTTTGATGATGTTATGCACTGTAGATGATGAGATTTGCAAAGCCTTTGCAATTTGACGTTGAGGAACATTGGTTTTTAAAGTTTTCCACAATTTTTTTACGCAGTCTTTCACAGATTGGAGAGCCTCTGCCCATCTTTACTTCTGAGAGACTCTGCTTCTCTAAGACAAAGCTTTTATAGCTAATCATGTTACAGACCTGATATCAATTAACTTAATTAATCACTAGATGTTCTCCCAGCTGAATCTTTTCAAAACTACTTGCTTTTTTAGCCATTTGTTGCCCCCGTGCCAACTTTTTTGAGACCTGTAGCAGGCATTAAATTTTAAATGAGCTAATTAAGTGGATAAAAGTGTAAAATTTCTCAGTTTAAACATTTGCTACGTTATCTATGTTCTATTGTGAATAAAATATTGGCTCATGTGATTTGAAATTCCTTTAGTTTTCATTTTATTAAAATTTAAAAAACGTCCCAACTTTTCCGGAATTCGGGTTGTAGTAGTCATTTGGTTTGAGACAATTTTTAATATAACTATAAGATAATATAACTATAAGATAATTTAATTCATCTGAAAGAAGAAAGTCATATATACCTACGATGGCTTGAGGGTGAGTAACCAGGCTAATTTTCATTTTTGGGTAAACTAACCCTTTAAGTACAATGGTTACACTTTATTTTAAGGTCACATTCTTGCTTTTACCAAACCATTAGTCTTTCATGGCAATGCCATGGAATTCATGGCAGCTTTCATTGGCCAAGGCCTGCCCATGAGGCCGTTTGACCGACATGTCAAACAGCCAATCGCAGTTTGTTTCATTCATCGTCACGTTTCGAGGCGTGGAAATGTCGCTACAATAACAGACCGGTGTGTAAAACTCTCTGACATATTTTAAAGATTTCATGCTTGCGCAAATCCTGTAGAATATAACCAATCCGATGACGACTTCGACACTCCTGAAGTGTTTCCACTTTTGTGTCCCATATGCATCAGACGTTTAGCCAACAGTCTGTGAGCATGACGTCTGAGGCTGAGACTAACAAACCATTAAATACAGTATGACTTGTGTCTCAATAAACTCCTAATTTACTCCTTATTAATAGATAGTAAGGTAGTTGTTAAAGGGTTAGTTCATCCAAAAATGTAGATTATGTCATTAATGACAGCAGCGTCGTACGTCAACAGCCACAGCAGTCGCGCTCACAACAGATCCGGAAATGAAGACAATGCTGAATAAAGTCGTAATTTTTGCTATTTTTGGACCAAAATGTATTTTTGATGCTTCAGCTGACCCTCTGATGTCACATGGACTACTTTGAAGATGTTTTTATTACCTTTCTGGACATGGACAGTATACCGTACATACATTTTCAATGGAGGGACAGAAAGCTCTCGGACTAAATCTAAAATATCTTAAACTGTGTTCTGAAGATGAACGGAGGTCTTACAGGTTTGGAACGACATGAGGGTGAGTCATTAATGACATAATTTTCATTTTTGGATGAACTAACCCTTTAAATTTAGGTATTGGGTAGGATTAGGGATGTAGAATATGGTCATGCAGACTATGTGCTTTATAAGTACTAATATACTATATAAGTTAATAATAGGCATGTTAATAGGCATCTAGTTAATAGAGAGAATTGGTCCCTATACTAAATTGTTTCCAGAACCATTATATTCTTAAAAATATTTCATGAATTCGGACCCAGAATTTAATGTGTTTTTGTGATTGATATAAATCTTGTACATTGTGTTTTGCATAGAGCTGAAACAACGAATCGATTTAATCGATTAAAATCGATTATTAAAATAGTTGTCAACTAATTTAGTCATCGATTCGTTGCTAAATAACTTTTATTTGCCGTAACCGGCTCATTTCGTGCATATTTCAAATCTGCAGTGACCAAAGTGTGGCAGTAATGAGCCACCGGAGGTTTTACTCAGCCAGTACAACAGGAGAAGTAGCGAATAGCCAATAGCTGGCCTTGTTTTATGTCACGTGCTTCCCGAGCAGCGTCTCTGCAGCCATAGACATCATATGATGTCTATGTCAGCAGCATTCAGCGTGATGTGGGAGTACTTTACATTGAGCCTTTAAAAAAGAAGAGTAACCTATAAACTCTGCACTACTGCACTGTTTAAGGGGACGTTCACATATCGCGTCTTTTGCGCGCTCAAGTTCGTTATTTCCAACACCGCACCGCATCGAGTTAAAAACATTTAAACTTTTCAGAATGCCGCAACCGCACCGCGGGTCATGTGACAAGAACTAACCAATCAGCTTCATCCTTTCCCGTAACAACGTTAAAAGCTCAGTCAAGATGAAAGGAACAGCTGATCATAGTTGTATATGGATTTCCATTTTGAAATAAATTTAGTAGCAGAGCTACTGCAAGCGATTTTTTTGAGCTGCAAATCCATTTATCCTTTGCTGAAATTTCCGCGTCTTCAAGGAGAGAGCACGTCATGGTTGCTTAGCAAAGGCAGACGCCTCAGGGGAGCTTCTGCGCGAGCGCTTTGGAAAGAGGGAGAAAGCGGTGCACATAGCGTTTTTCACGCTTTTTTAGGCGCGATTTGTGAACGGCCCCTAAGACTTTCATTTGTGCAGATTCTACAGTACAATGTTGTTTGCAAATGTTTAGTCGTAAAAGCTGATAACATTGCTTTTTAACAGTTAACATTTAAAGCTTTACAAACATGTTCTGTGATCAGTTTGTCGTTTACCAGTTCAAAATTCAGTCGTGCAGCCTAATTATGACTGAATGAGAGAGGTAAATGTAGATATTTGAAATGCACTTTTTTTTCTAAGTATTCACTGCTCTTTTTCACACAGCAGGTTTTTTGTGTGTGTCCTATTTTTTTTTTCTGGACAACCTTCTGATGGATTTTACTTTGAATTGTGAGTTCCATTCAGGTTTCATGCCATTGGCACTTTTTTTGAAGGATTGTTTACAATTTTACAGCAAAAGCTATAAAGCTGTTTCCCAGTAAATAATAAAATAAAATGCACTGCAATTTTATTCTGTTTTATCCTTATTCTTCGTGAAAATATGTTCTGAAAGATTCTTTAATAAGCTTTGTTCAGGATGTTAAACTACTTTAGGAGCTCTAAGGACTGCCATGGTGAAAACATTATTTGAAATCTCCTTGTGAAATTTGCTAGAGTATGGGTCAGTGTTCTGATTGCAGAAGAGTTCGACAAAGGATTACTAACACAATAAAACAACTCCAGGTATATTTTTGATGAGGATATGACAGTGCAAAATGGTTAAAATCTCTTAAATCTATGCTGAATGATAAAGACCATTTATTAATAATTTACTTGGGGAAAAAATGGGAAAAACTAAAATATAAGTACATAAACCGATTAATCGTAAAAATAATCGACAGATTAATCGATTATCAAAATAATCGTTAGTTGCAGCCCTAGTTTTGCAGTCAGATTCTTAAATTGTGTCAAGATTATTTTTTCTTTTTCTTTCTTTCTTTCTTTCTTTCTTTCTTTCTTTCTTTCTTTCTTTCTTTCTTTCTTTCTTTTTTTGATAGAATATGTGTAAACTTTAGAGGCCAGATTTTGTTATAAAATCTACTATTTCTACTCAAAAGAACCATTGGTTGCCTCAGTAACAGAACGGAGGGTTTTCAGATTTATTTTAATTTTTTTTCTTCTGAACTTTATTACATGAACTCAGGTTTCATTTGTGGTAAAACCTGTTCAGCAGATTTTTAAACAGATGATATTCACAACCCAAAATATGGCACTCTTACGTTAATTACCATATTTATATCCCTTCTGCAAATGTTTCCCACACGGTCAATGTAGTCAATGTGAAAAACTAACAGATTCCATGTGGGCAAGGGTCATTTTGCTTTTAGAGAAGAGGGAAAGTGTTTAGTTGCCTCTAATTACACCAAAACATTATTTAAGCAGGAAAATAAAGCTAAATGCCAAAGTCTGTCTGAATTCAAAATCGCACTAGACTAGCTCTGTGGCTTTTAAAGAGGCGTGGCCTACAGGCTAGATGCTTGTAAGGTGCATGCTCTAACATTAATGTCTCTAAGGGGGAGTGGTTTAAGTGCAGGATGCTCCTAGAGGGGTGTGGTTTACATGAGAGGTGTGGCATACTGTAGCATTTTGGCTATTTATTAATACATATTAATAACTTTATTTTGGCTGTTTATAAGCACACATTAATGCCTTATTCTGCATCACTAAATTCTATATCCCTTGACCTTATACCTAAACACATCTACATTACTAACTTTCAATAAGCAGCAATAATAATAAGCAGAAAAAGTATTTAGTCTAATGTGTTACCGAAATTTACGGGCAATTTCTGAGTTAAAATGGTTTCTACATTAAATTTATCATAAAATGACTTTCCATTTACATGCTGTCTTTATCACACAAGCATCACATATTTTATGTAAATTTTAGCTTTCGGGCTTTTGATAATAACCCTCGCTTCTCTTTTAGCAAAAAAACTCAGGTAATCTGTTTGCTTTCCTGCATTTTTTTCTGTAATGATAATGATAGCACTGCATGTTTTTTTGTTGTTGTTGTTTGTGTGTGTGTGTGTGTGTGTGTGTGTGTGTGTGTGTGTGAGTTGTGAACATTGAAATTCTGCAGATCTTTCTGCAGCCCACCATGTTCATGAAGGCTGTTTGAGGAACAGGAAGTTCTGCTATTATTACCTTGAGAGTTCAATCTCATAGTACAGAGGACCTTGGCTCAGTGCTTACCTTTCGAGGCCGTTTGCAGTTTCTTTTTCTGTCGTACAGAACATTTGGTTGCTCTAATAAAACTGAACAGCCTTGGATTTGCTCAAGATCACACAGGGTCTCTGTAACCATCACGGCTGCTTTATTGAGCTTCAGAGGTTACGGCTGATGACCATCTGGATAAGATATTTTACTTTTGGAGGTGTGTTAGGGATCCAAGTGAGAAATATTTCCAATAATGTTTGTCTTTTTTTTATTTGGACAGTCTCTTTCTCTCTCTCAGCAGGAGACGAATATGATGAATGGCTGTTTATGAGTGCCATCATGTTGGAGTCCTAACATGCAATAGGCACTGGGTTGTTGGGCAAAACTCTCTCTCTTTGTAACTCATAGTCATTAACACAATACATTAAGCGCTAAACCAACCCCTGTCTCAATCTTTTATGCTGCTGTGTAACATGATAAACCAAATATGACACATTTTTACAGCGTATCTAGTTCTCATGTGGGGGTCAGTCAGCAAATCTTTAAGAATAAGAAGCTTGTCATGAGGTATTTGCTTCACGTAGAGAGGTCGACTTGGTGATCCATACATTTGTAGGAGGTGTCTTAAAATGCCTTACTCTTTTAGACTAAGAAGTCATCTTTGGGGTGAATTTCCAGGCCATAAGCTGTTAGAATAGCCATACAACTATATTAGAGGGAGGTTGAGAGCCAGAGATCAGTGTTTATGGTGAACTTGATTCGAGGGGTAATTATTTTCTTCCATTCATATAGGTTAGGTCTCTCTACTGCCCCTGCTAACCCTGTTTACTCTCATCTCACGTCTGAATTATTCAGCTTAAGAACACTCTTAACCCACACACACATATGTGCCGCGGAACCAAAATATATCCAGCCGCACATAAAGGGCTATTTAAAGCCTTGTCATAGATGGGAAATGGATATTGGGATCCTGGAGAGTTCCATTATTGCTGCGGTGACGGATGATGGAATACCTTTGTTTTGCTGCTGCTTTTTCTTTTCCTCCTTTTTTGGTTTAAATCTCATGTGCCATTCTAAAAATGACAAGGTTGGAGGCCTAGCGATTATTGCTTGTTCTTTGACGTGTCGAGTCATGGTTATCAAATGGGAAATGGAAGGTCAAGTCTCAGTTGCAACCATTTTCCCATCCCGTTTTCCATTCTTTTTCTCATTATTGCCCTACAGTAGCTATCAAAAATTGGAAAAAAATTCAGGAAAAATGACAGAGTTACTAAGGTTAGTTGCTTCTTGGGAATATCTTATTTTAGTATATTGTATTAGTATGTTCTATTAGTTTATATATATATAATTTTTTAAATGGTAACTTCACTGTAACTGAGTAGCTTGTAGCTCAGCTTTAGTTGCTTTATAAGCTCTATGAATAAGTCATGTTGTGCACATATTTGGTTTGTTGGCCTTTCAATCCTTCATAGTTTTTAACTATGCGCTTTGATTGAAATGTGTGGCTAACTTAATCCATGTGCTTAATGTTCTGTCCTCTCTGACTGTGTCTGAGATTAATGTGTCGGGTTGACAACAGGTCAAGTTCTCGCCCATAACAGTTAGAGATACTTTATTGATCCCTGAGGGGAAATTTAGTCAGCGGTGTAGTATGAACTACGCTGGAAAATGAAGGCCTCCAAATGAAATCTGTAAAAGAAGAGAATGTCTCTGATGTATTTGTGACCCCTTGCCATGTCTGAGCGGACCTGTAAATCCCAGCCAGAGAAGTGCTCAGCTCTAGTCGAGATCTGTACTGATGAAAGCATGCAGTCCAAGAGTTTATGAGCATGATCATTATAGTGCAAGCCAGAGGGCTTCAAAACAATTTGACTTTTGTCCTGAACACTGGACAATTTTAATGGCTTCATCACCATTTTATAGACAGGCTGAGATTGCGAATCCTCAAATTGCCATTTCTGTCAACCTCTTTCTCGCTGTTTATTTGTGTGCACCTCCAGTCTTGTGGAGGGAATTTCTTGTTATGTGTGTTTTGTGTATGTGTGCATTCAGGGGAACGTTTAAAATCTGTTGCATTTTGTTGAAAGTTACTAATTACAATACAGCATTATTGCCTCTCTTTCTCTTCTTGTTCTCTTTCTCTTCTTCTATGCCAGATGCTTGCAATGTAGACAATAAGTCATGGATCTGTAGATTGAACATGGAACCATGTTACGGGAACAGGATAATCAGGGGTCCAAGCATAAAATCTTTCTTCTGTAAGAAGAAAGTATAACTCATTACTGCGAACTAGTTCTACATTTTATAAGAAAAAATAAAATACAATAAAATTTTATATATATATATATATATATATATATATATATATATAGATATATAGATATAGATAATATATAGATTGATTAACAATTGGATTTATTTAATATATATATATATTAAATAAATCCAATTGACAGATTGATTAACAATTGGATTTATTTAATATATATATATATATATATATATATATATATATATTAAATAAATCCAATTGTTAATCAATCTGTCAATCAATAAAAATAACAAATAAATTCAATTGTTAATCAATCAATCAGTCAGTCAGTCAACGAAAATTGTAATAAATAAAACCAATTGTTTTTAATGATTAAAAACATTTAAATATTTAGGTTTTAGCATTTAGTGGGATCAAATAATAAGGACATACTTATTAAAATATATTAAAATGTATTTAAATTAAGAGAGAGAGACCAAGAGAGATTTTATATTTTATTATATTTTTATACATGTCAAAATTTGGGGATGATAAGAATGATTGATTGTTTGATTAATAAAGTCAAATTTATTTATTTATTCAATCATTCATTCTGATCAATATGTTTAAAATAACAGCATTTATTTGAAACCGAAATATCTGTAACACTGTACATGTCGTTACTGCAACTTTTGATCAATTTACTAACTTCAAACGTTTGAATGTTTTGTAAATATAGTCATAAAATAATGCGTGTTTGCATTGAAAAAAGTAACTCTTCTATTATAGAGATTCAAAGGATGACATTACATTATGCCAAATGTCCACAGTGATTATGACTGTGCTACTGTTGATGTGAGAGCGTGTGTTTGTGCATGCATGTGTATGATATTATGTGCAAATCTCTGATGGTATAACACAGTTCGAGATGTGATATATGAGCTGGTACTCGGCTCTGTCTGCCGTAGCCTGTGGCGTGAGTCGGGTTGAGTGATTGTGGTCATTTCAGCAGACAGAGAGACAAGCGTCCCTAGCTCAGGCTGGGGAGGACCCAGCGCCCTGCTGTATTAATGGCAGCGCCGTGCCAGATTGGACGGGTCCATCTAATACAGATAAATCATCATTACAGAGGTGGGGGGTGGAGGGGTGGGGGCGAGTTGCTTTGGCAGTCAGGAGAAAAAAAAGGGGCTTTCATTTGTGCCCAGGATCTCTGTAAACTCATTCATCATGCCAGCTATGTTACACTCCCACCCCTCCACACCAGTCCCACCTCACTCTTTCTTACTTCTCTCTCATCCCTCCTTCTTCTCCTCCAGAGCAATACCTTCCAGTGTAAAGGCATTTCAATTTATAAAAGGTGCAAATTTATAAAAATAAATATAAATGAGTATCTTTATAAAATAGAGGATGTGGGCAGAGCTGGAAGGCAGGGGGAAAAATCATAATATTGCATAATCAAAAAAAAAAAAAATATATATATATGTGTATATATATATATATATATATATATATGTATATATATGTATATATATATACACATATATATATATATATATATATATATATATATATATATATATATATATATACATATATATATATATATATATATATACATATATATATATATATATATATATACATATATATATATATATATATATATACATATATATATATATATATATATACATATATATATATATATATATATACACATATATATATATATATATATACACATATATATATATATATATATACACATATATATATATATATATATATATATATTCTTGATTATGCAATACTATGAAACTAATATTTTTTCTCTCGTTGTCTTTAAATAAATGAAAGTGGTGCACAATAAGACTGAAGACAGTTATTAAGGAAGCATAAATGGTCAATTTCTATTTCATGTTGTCTTTTTAAGATGAAAGTATTAATGGGAGGGCGGAATTTTTTATCCAGTGTCTGACAGTCGCCGTCTCTTAAAATTACCGGAAAGAACAATTCAACCTTACGCAACCAATAGAGGTAAAATGACAGTATGTATAATTAAACGGGGAGATATGAAATTGCTTTAACAAAAATCATGACAGATGTGTCATGAAATGGAAATTACACTGTTCTGGAGTTCTATATTTTAATTTACCACCGTTACGGACAGTGTTTCTGCTTTTTATCTTGTTTTCTCTTAATTATTTATTGAATCGTGATGTTGCATGGAAAGTTACATTCATCCCGTGTGTGTCTGCTTGCATTAATCTTACATTTAACAAATATAAATTGTGCGAGAGGCATTCTTTTAGAAGAGTGGAATTAATTCTATTGAAGTGGTTTTGCTTGAATGATAAAGTCAGCTACAGATGGCTTTTTATGATTGCTTTTTTTATTATTTGTTCTAAGCGTTCCATGTTATTAAATTAAACACAAGTCTGCTGAATACTTTTCAATGTAACATTAAATGAAGTTCACCCAAAAATGAGATTTCTGTCATCATTTACTCACTCTCATGTTGTTCTCTTATGACTTCCTTTCTTTCTTCCAAAAGAAGGCATTTTGAATAATGCAACTGGTGGCTCTTTCCTGTGCAATTAAACTAAATGGAATGGAGTATTCAAAGTTCAAAAATGATAAAACTAATCATGAAAGTATGACTTATGCACTATATTCCAAGTCTTCTGAAGCTATATGAAAGCTTTGTGAGGAACAGACTTAAATTTAAGCTCTTTAGCTCTTTCTCTTGCCTATTTCACGTGAGAGCGATGTCCAATATCATTCTTGAATGAATCATTATTTTGAAATAAATCTTTTCAGTGAACTTGATGACTGTTTGTAGACTTATATTTTGATCACAAAATGTCCACAAAAATCTGATTTCAGAAGACGAACGAATATTGTACATATGAGAGGAATGGAACATTTTGTGTTTCTTGGAAGAAAGCAAGCTAGATTTGGAATGACACAATTAAATAATTTAAATTTTTTTGGGTGAACATTTCTTTTAAAAGGATAGTCCACCCAAAATTTTTATAATTTTCTTACCCCTATGTTGTTTCGATTAATTTCTTCCTCTGTCTGAACATAGAAGATATTCTGAAGAATGTGACTGATTGTCCAAAAACAAACAAATAAATAAATAAAAAATAAATAAATAAATAAAGAGCAACTGTTTGGCTAGCAACATTTTTCTAATATCTTTGCGTTCAACAGAAAAAAAGAAATTCATACAGGTTTGGAATAACTTAAGGGTGAGTAACTGGTGACCGATTTTTCATTTTTGGGTGATTTATTTCAAATGTGTTTTTGTGCTTCGCCTCTAATACATTTATTTTTTTCTGGAAGTAGAGATTTTACTGTTTTTGCCAGCACTTCACACATCAATTTTTTTTTTCCTCCTGGCTTTCAAGCTGCCACACGGACGCTGATCCATCACTGTTCAGATTCGATTTACTTGAATTCCCCTTTTCTCTGTTTCTGCTTTCATAATGCACACAAACAGCAAAGTTATACACACATCCTGATATCCCATCTTACCATTTCAAGGTATGCTTGGATCAGACTGTTATTCAGTGAGGGTCCATGAGTGAGCAACCCTCCAGAGGCCACACACACTTAGACAAAACAAACAGCGCCCACACAGGTACACACACACACTTCCCGTACCGATACTGTAACTTTACAGCCCTCAAGAGCCCACTCGCAAACCTTGTATTTGTTTCCCTCTCCCACGGCTGTGCCACCTCAAGGGAATTCTGGGATATCGTAGGATAGTTCATTCGGTCAGCCTGCTCTGTTAAGAGGCAGAGATTATCCAAAGGGCCGTACGGCGGCGTGCCTGCTATCCAGCTTCAACAGTGAACTGAACGGTTTAGGCAGCAAGCGATCACGTACAGGCAACATGACCTTACTTTTACCTCACAGCTGTCCACTGCTGAGACTGAAGGACTTAGATCGGATCAGTAGTAAAGCATCAGGCTTTTAACTGCATGGATTTTATGGTTAAATGAAACATTAAACTCACTCATTTACTCACCCTTGTGTTGTTTCAGATGTGTATGACTTTTTATTTTCTTCTGTAGAACCAAAAAGAAGATGTTGACTCTGTTCTTGTCCATACAGCAGCAACCAACAGTGACCTGGGGCCAACAAGCTCCAAAAAGTGCCAAAAATGATCATAAAAGTACTCATCAAAATATCATAAAAGAATTACTTGTTTCAAGACTTCAGCCAAATGTTGGCTTTGTGAGAGCAAAAGTCACTGAAAGTGATTGAAAGTTGCCTTTCATTGAGTCTTGCCCTCTGCCACAGCTGTCAAATCTCATTCACGTTTGCAATTCAGATGTTCTGTGTGAAGATGAACCAATGGGATGAGGGCGAGTAAATGATGACAGATTTTTCATTGTAGGGTGAATTAACTTTAGATGGGAACTGCCTTGGCAGGGGGTTCAAACTGGTATAAATAAACGTTACAATATAAAGATTGTAAACAAAAATTATATAATTAAAAAAATATATATTTTTAATATGTTTATCATTTGTATTTTTGATTTTAAATGTTGCACTAGAACTCTTTCCGGGACCAGAGTTGGCCACCCCTGACATACAGTAGTATATAGTACACACACCCAAACATGTGTTACATTTCAGTATTAAATATATTTATATATAAGATAAAAGATTTTAATATAAATACATACATGCAATTATTTTCAAAATATATACCGTATGTGTGTGTATTCATATATACATGATAAATATACACAGTAGACACAGATATATTATGTAAATCAAAACTTTTATTTTGGATGTGATTAATCGTTCGAAAGCACTAATTTATTTACAAAATGCAACTGTAAAACTACTCTGCATTTATTGCGTACATCACACAAAGTCAGTATTTTTCACACAATATTTTAATAATGTACTGAGCCAATACAAAAAGATATAATTTTGCTAACATTCTATATTTTATAATATCATGCTTTTTCTCATTTGTGAAAATATGCTGATATTTTAGGAGTTATATTTAATATTATATTAAATAAATAAAATATATTTAATAAGTTATATTTAATATTATATTAAATAAATAAAATATTTGGGGGGTTCTTGGCATCAGAATATCTCTGTTTTAATGCATCAAGCTGTCAGGCCCTTTTTGTAACTTTTAATTTTTAGACTGTACTGTCCACAAGCATCAGCAGAACTGTCTTCAGCAGCAGTCTGAACTCGATTGGCATGTTTTAAAATCTGCCACTGGTGCTGTTTTACCAGGGTTGCAGGAGGGCAGCCATATACTGCTCCACTTACTTCTAATTGTAATTCGATAGCGCATAATCTCAAATTTGTTCCGCATCACATTTTATAATATGGTAATATTGTAATGGTAAGTGGCTGGCCACACTTGGTCTGGACCGTAGCAGATGGCAGCGGCTTCCTCGTCCACCTCAGGTGATTAGGGAGACAGATTTTGTGATCTGAAACTCGGAAAGAGAGGCCATAAAGGTTTCATTATCTCAAAAACAGAAAAAAAAAGTTTCAAAGTGATGTAGTGTTTAAAAGCTTTTAGATGGTTTTTTGGGTGGGGAATATAGGGTTGGAGAGGTTTCTGGAAACTCAATTTGTTTTAATATTTTATGAAAGGCAGAAACCTGTCTGAGTTCAGGCCATGGTTCCACATCGATAGCATCAAATGGACCAGCAGTGATATTTCTCATCTTTATTCCGGTTCAGCAAGCAACTCTTGCAATTTTAAGTTGAAATACGGGCTTTTCACACCAATAACCTGAAAACAGAAAGTTCTCTGGGTGCTAAAATGCACATTACTGTGTTTAATGTATTTGCCAATTGACAAGAATTATTTATCATTACACTAGAGAGTGGAGATGAGTATCTTTTTGTGTGGTATAAGTAATTGAATTATTCACTCAAACGTTTCATTCCCTGAGTCATTTACAACAACAACATTTATTATTATTATTTTTTCATTATAAGAGATCCAGTTCTACATTGTAGCATTTCGACATAAATAACTATTATTTATATTCCATTTTAGTTTCTCGATTTTAACAGATTTTCATTTTTATGTAACAAAATTGATTAATTACTCATGCTTGCTTTCAGTTAATAAACGTAACATTTTAGCACACCTCTCATCCAATAAATTGCTATTTCATGTAAAAAATAACTTTTTATCGCTGTAGCGCCTCAGTTTAAGAGAAGTGCACATGAACTGATATCTCTTTCAATACATACTGTATTTTTCTGTTCTTCAGGGATTAATTTGTTTGAATATATCAATCTATTATTATTTTTATTTAATTTTTTTATCACAGCCACCATGTTTATATTTGAAAAAGTGAATTGGAGTAGAAATATAATTATGTAATTGTAACTTTATTATTATAAAAAACGAATTAAGTGTAATTTAAACTCTTGTACACAAATCAGCTCATTTTAACCTTCATTGTTATAGTGATGTAGTACCAACTGATGTATATTTTAGTTCAGAGATTTCTTTTCCTTGAGAAAATTTTGCATGTAGAATATTGTACCTGATATATATCCAAAATAATCGTTATTGAATCAAATTAATTTGAAGCTTGTGAATCAGAATCAAACTGAATAGTGAAATTGACATCAAAACCCACCCCAAGTCCTTATGTCATTTTAATAATGTATGGTCATCTGCCATTGTTCTTTTTGTTCTGCTAAACCTTCTATGGTTTTTCTTTTCCAGTGGGAGGAAGTAAGCGGCTATGACGAGAACCTCAACACCATCCGAACATACCAGGTGTGCAACGTCTTTGAGTCCAACCAGAACAATTGGCTGCTCACCACCTTCATTGCACGACGTGGTGCTCAGCGCATCTATGTGGAGATGCGTTTCACTGTCCGAGACTGCAGCAGCATCCCACGGGTGCCTGGATCCTGTAAGGAGACCTTTAATCTGTACTACTATGAGACAGACTCTGTCATCGCCACCAAAGGTACAGCGTTCTGGATGGAGGCTCCATATTTAAAGGTGGACACCATTGCGGCGGATGAGAGCTTCTCACAGGTGGATTTTGGTGGTAGATTGATGAAAGTGAACACGGAGGTGCGAAGTTTCGGTCCGTTGTCAAAAAACGGCTTTTATCTGGCATTTCAGGACTATGGTGCGTGCATGTCCCTGCTGTCGGTCCGTGTGTTTTATAAGAAATGCCCTAGTGTCGTGCAGAACTTTGCAATCTTTCCAGAGACCATGACTGGGGCAGAGAGCACCTCGCTGGTGATCGCTCGCGGGATGTGCATCCCGAATTCCGAGGAAGTGGACGTACCGATTAAGTTGTACTGTAATGGCGATGGGGACTGGATGGTTCCAATTGGGAGCTGCACCTGCAAGGCAGGATTCGAGCCAGATAACGGGAACGTCTGTCGAGGTAAGACATTGGGATTTTAATAGTGTTGATCTTTGGTTAACTAATGTTTAAGGGCTGTCAAACGATTAATTGCATCAAAAATAATATAGTTTTTAAATAATAAGTTTTTGTTTTCATAATATATGTATGTGAACTGTATATTTATTATTTATATATAAATACACACACACTCACACACACACATACACACATACAGTATATATATTTTAAAATATTTACATTGTATTGTATTCATATACTTTATATTATATATCAATATATTTAATATATAATCGTAACATATTTTTATTAAAAATATACATGCATGCATGTGTTTTTATTTATATATGTAAATATACACAGTACACAGACATATAATGTCAACAAAAACTTTTATTTTGGATGTGATTAATTTCGATTAATCATTTGACAACACATAATAATTATTGATATTAATAACATAATAATTATTTATATATTTTAGGTGTTTTAAATGGATCTTTTTCAGTTGGCGGAAAACATGGGATAGTATCTGGTGTCTCGTTAGCTTTTACAAGATTCATCTTTGCTGAAACTCTATGAATTTCCATTTTATTTGAGGTTAGTTCTGGTTTGGAGCTGGTTGAGCTCATGGACCAGTATTTCGTAGCCATAATATTTGCCAGCAATATGCTTTTTAATCAGTTTGATAAAAGGCTTCTTGCTGGTTAATCTATTAGACCAGTGTCAGAAACAGCTTCCAAAGCCCAAAATTTGCTGGTGACCCAGTGACTAAGCTGGTCTTTATTCCTGAGTTTAGGAATATTCTATGAGATTCCTAGATCAAAAAGTTTTGACAAATGAACTTCCTGTAGATTCAGTTGTGAGATGCACAGATTTGTGATTATTTGAGGAGATTTCCATGCAGCAGATTTAGATTTTGAGTTTCAGTTGACTTATTCTGGATTAATATAGCAATGTGCACACATCGAGAGAGAGCAGAATGTGGTGTTAGAGGCAAATATGTAGTCAAATGGAATAATTTTTTGAATTTGTCCTTTGAAATAAAACCACTATTATAAATACTATATTTTAATTTGATATATTGGTTAAGGTTTTACTTTTCTGGTGGGCAAATCAGACCTATAAACACACAGTTTATCTTTTTTTCTGTCTGTATTTAGTCTATTTTCATGTGCACACCAACACACAAATGGTCATATTGTTCTCTCAAGGTCTACAATTGGTCGATTTGGCCTTCACTCAAGGCCAGTGCCATATTGGCTCCCTCAGGACCACATGTGTTGAGAGATGATAAGATTGATTGACAGCCATCTGTCTCGATCAATGAACAGATACAGCACTTAGTCTGGGTGGGCCAACTCTTGAGGACCACAGGTGCCTCTGCACATAAATACACACATGCACAGGTGGCGGCCTTGTTGAGTTCATTGGCATCCTCAAGCAAGGTCTTCTTATCAACTAAGAGATGGTCATAATGTCCATGTAGTCCAAGACCTGTTTTTAAACTGCAGAAATCCCTCAAAAGTTGGCCTTTGCGAACTTGAAATTAATTTTACACAGCGTCCAAAACCCAAGTGGAATGTGAGCAGTTTTGACCCCAACTTTTATTTATTTATTTTGTATAATAATTATGGTTAAAACATGATTGGATATTACATATATTTGAGTCTTGAAATCCACATGCAAGGAAAGATGTAATTTAACTTCATTTAACTTTCGAGTCAGCTAAAATTAACTATTTAACTGAATTTATTTAATAAATTAAGTTTTAAACAACAGTATATATGTGAATGGACAGAAACATACCAACATTTGCTGGAAATGACAGAAAAATAACGAGGACACGGTGTCGGATGTCTTCTGGAATGCTCTGAGATCTGTAAAGGCCGGGACACACCGTGCCGACGGTCGGCCATTGCCAACTTCAGGCCGACGGTGAGAGATGGTCGCGCTGGTGGCAGTTTGCCGAATTCAACATGTTGAATCAGCCTAAAGGCCATCGGGAACCGTCTGCGCGAGTGAGAGCTCTGATTGGATGTTTAGTTTAGCGAACAAGTCTTACAAGTCAAGAGAATTAAAGCGAAAGTGATGAAAACAAGTACGTAAATGAAGGCGGTACAGACAGAAGGCTGTTTAAATGTTATGTAGTCTTTCCCAACCATGAATGAATATTTTCATAACAACATGAGTCGCTTAAAGTTATCAATGTTACTAATGGTAAGCAAGCAACGCTTTGTTTACGTTTCGTATATCTGCGTTCATCTCTGTAACGCAGTACAAACTTCATAATCTGTCAAATAAACTGTCGTCGCTCCTGTTTTATATCCCTCCATCTCCTCCGTGGGACTCGAGACCGGTGGGTCGAGCAGGTGTCGCTCATTTCCAATCACTCCCATGGCTCTCGGCCCCGCCCCACTCGCCACAATCTCGTATATCTTTGTTTCGGTTTTTCCTTTTGAATGACGAATATATACTATTGATTGCTGCTAATATAGACAGTTAATTCCTCTCACGCATGCACAGAACACACATGTTAGTTTCCCATTGGATGTATTCTGTGCGGTGTGTTCGAGCGCTGCTTTTTGGTCCGATGCTGCCGACGTGAGGCGACAACACCGTCGGCTTTCTTCGCCGCTAGTTGTTTGAAGTCGGCTTGGTGTGTCCCGGCCTTAAGAGGTGATGAAGTTGTCATAAACTTTGAAGATTAAAGATGGTTGAGGTTTTGCTGGGTGCTAGCATCTGGTATAAAGTCTGTCAGCTAGATGTGGCCGCGGTTTTTAAAAGCCAGTGTGTTAGCGGATTAACGATTTCGCACACAGCAAGTCACCACTAATTACTGACTCTTTGATCTGCGAGTTCCCATAAAGGCTTTTGATGGGGTAATATAATGCAGTCTGAACATGCATACACATGCACACACACACACACACACACACACACACACACACACACACACACACACACACACACACACACACACACACACACATTGCATTCTTATAAAGTTTCCATAAATTCCCTGGAGTTGTTTTTACCAGCACAGGCAACCTGGGGTAATAAGTATTCCTTTAATGTTCATTAGTCTGTTTTTGTTGATGGCCGTCTGGATCCAAACCTTCACACCCCCCTCTGCTTTCATTGGTCGATTTGGACCTGGAGAGGGTGATTAGAGGTTGATTAGAGTAATTGGTCTTTTGGGTTAATGAAGGTGTCTGAGCTATTATAAATGTGTCTCAAAGGAAGTCTGAGCAGCTTTACGTCTTGGAAGGGATTGTTGCATACTACTTACTGCATACTGCACAATATACACTGTATGCTACCTACTGTTTTCTTGATATAAAGCAAACAATAGTATGTTAGTTGAGACATGACCTCATTATGCTTGTCAAATAATCTCATTAGGACCTTGTGTAATTTAGTTAGCGGTGTCCAGCTGATTATTAGAAGTAAATTATTCATATTTTACTTTTTTAATTTTGGCAGTCTGATTAAATAATAAATTAATCAAAAAATAGTCTAGTATGCTATTTTGCTTTTTAGAACACAGCCAGTGTGTCTAATTCTGTCTCTTTCTCTCTGTCACCCACTTTCCCTCGTTCACTCTGTCTAACGCACAGCTGGGTTTGTTATTTTGACCCTGCTCAGAGGGAGTCTGAATAATCACTGTGTGTATACAGTATGTCCGCATATCTGTGTGAAAGTCGGATTAGATCACACCCTCAGGGAGAGAGATGATGGCTGTCACCAAGAGTAAAATCAGCATATTAATAAAATAACCTCCCCCCATTAGCCACAGCTCTCAGCTCAGCTCGGATTCTGCGGGAAAAAAAAGGCTGTGCCGGATCGAGCCAGGACTGTTCTGGGGTGCATATTTGGCTGTATATTCTGCCAGTGTGTGTCTCGAGTGCTCTGACAGAGGGGTGAGAGGCTGGATGACCCCTCACAGGCTGTGGAATTGAACAGAGATACACTCACCGCAAGAGCCGTCTGAACTGACACACACCTGGAGAGAGAGGACAGCTTTATACTAACACACACATTTACAGTCACGTATAACTTTATATGCAAAGACATTCACAGAGCTCTATACAAACACTCACTCTGTATACTGTATATTGAATTCAGAAATTCGGAAAAAGCCATGTGAATATTTTGCTTGTTTGCTACCGATTGTTAGCAGACATATTTTGTCTGTATACGGTCTAAAACAAATATAATTTATAACATTTTTGTAATTAATTGCACAGTTTTCCTTGACAATATTATTGTTTTTCAACAAATGGGATGTAAATGTAAATTATTTTGATCTATTATATATAAGAATCATTTACACACATTAATTTATATACACTATAGTTCAAAATTTAGGGTCAGTAGGATTTTTTATGGTATTTGAAACAAACATTAAGTCTATAAGGCTCCAATTATTTGATTAAAATATAGTAAAACAGCAATATTGTGAAAATATTATTATATTAATTATATTAATTTTCTTATTTAATATAATTTAAAATTCAATTTATTCCTGCTGTCTATGCTGATTTTCAGCAGCAGTTTTCAGTGTCACATGATCCTTCAGAAATCATTCTAATATGCTGATTTGCTCAAGAAGCATTCCTTATTTTTATCAATGTGGAAATTGTGATTTGCACACACACACACACACACACGCGTGCGCGCAAACACACACACACACACACACACACATATATTCTTTAATTTTTTGACAGTTGTATGCACCCTTGATGGATAAAAATATGAATTTGTTTAGGATGCAATTGATTTTTTTTTTTAACAGCTATTTAGGTACGAACTTAAATCTACAACTGTATATACACTTTACACAGATCGACACAGACATAAACACACAAAGCATGCATGCACTTGCAGCTCTATATATACACAGACAAAAGGCCATTGAAAAGCACTCTCAGCATTACATAAACACACACCTACCGCTCTATACAACACACAATCAGCCATAGCCAAACACAGCAGAGCTCTATTAAAACAGCCATAAACAAGCACACACATGCTAGTCATCGGGTACAGAAACACCCCTACACACACTCACACACTGATGCCATTACGTACAACAGACAGCTTAGGTTTTGGACATCTGGAAGATCCCTCTCATCTAGTTGAAGTTTGTTTACATCTTTCAGACGGTGCTGTCCAATCTCCGTTCCACTGAGATGTTCATCCGTGCTTTTCCCGGAGAGAAGAACCCTCTTCCCCTCTCAAATATCCCTCGAAATGACCCAAAACAAGCGCTAGCAGATGGGGGCCGTGTGTTGAGGATGCAGATTTGTGTACATGATGGTTTTCTGATGCCGGCTGCCAAATTTCAGAAGAGAACAGAGGAGATCTGGACAGCACGATTTTTTTTTTTTTTTTTTTGGTTCTTCTGAATTTGAAGAAGTAAATTGGTATTTCACAGATGTACTTTGTGATTTTTAATTGTGTGTTTATCACAGAACAAATCACCGTCTGTTTTGTTTTCTGATAACTCAAGCGTCCTCTGAGAAATCTGTCTGTAATTGCAGTATAATATTATTTTGACCTTTGTCGAAGTTCGTAACTAAAGCTAGATTTGTTTTTTGCTGCCTGGTCCACCTTCATTCCCAGCCAGTACATGAAATCACAGATGTCCTCTGTTAATAATTGTACATCAGCTGCTGTACCAAACCCTTGTGAATAGTGCTGAGGTCTGTGTTTGAGTGTGTACGTGTTTGTTTGAGAGGGTCTGCCTTTATAAAGTAGTTTCTGGACAGGAGTGAGGAGAACTGTGTGACAGACGGTAGTAATTTAGACTCCTGCCTCTCTCTCTAGAACGGGGCCAAAAAAGACTTCTTTCTCCATCTCTCTGTTCTCAGTGTGGGTGGTCACTTACAAGTGCTTATACCAACTCACCCACCAATTTAATTTAATTTTTTACATCTGCAAATTATTATTATTATCATTATTATCGTCATTATTGTTATGGTTATTATTATTATTATTATTATAATACAGTTACAGTATCTTAGAATTTTAAATTGACTTTTGTGTTATGTTATATAAGTTTGTCTTTTTAGTAGTTGTTTATATTAATTATTTAACTTTAGTTTAATGTTATTTGAGTTCATTTTCTTTTAGTCATTTTAGTCATTTGAGGATTTCAATTTATATTTAGTTGTCAAGCAACAAAGGTGAGATAAAAATATGAAAATAAATAAGTAAATAAATAAACAAACAAACAAACAAACAGTTTTTTAGTTAAAATAATTAAATTAAGTTTAATTAATTGAATTACAAATATATATATATATATATATATATATATATATATATATATATATATATATATATATATATATATATATATATATATATATATATATTAGGGGTGTAACGGTTCACAAAATTCACCGTTCGGTTCGATACAATACACTGGTGTCACGGTTCGGTGCGGTTCGGTACCTTTTTTTTAAATACAGCAAAAAGAAAAAATTGGCAGATAAATTTCCTTGACTAAAAAAAAATAATTATTTATTAAAACTAACAGAGTGTTTTTTACATTGAACAATGATGGAGCTATTCTTTACCCATCTTCTATGGTGTTTTCTTAGCAGCATACTGTATAAAACAAAAACAGCTCCTTATTAAAAAAAAATGAAAATGTTATATTATTGTAGTAGTTATGGACAAATACAAAGATGTAACTTTTTATATGGAACTCTATAACTCTTTATATTGAGTGTGTTTTTACTCAATTGGTTCTCTATAGGGCTTATGTTTTTTGGAACAAAGCAGGAATTACGGTCTGTCTGAAATGGGCTCGTGAAGGAATATTGTAACGGGGCTCAATTACATTAAGCATGTTCTTAAAACCTACGTTTTCCACTACAGAGAAAACGTGAGCGCTCGCTCACTCAGTACACGCTGAAGGGCTCATTACAAAATGGCTAATGCGTTTAACAGACCAGAAATAGAAGATCCTCCAATAACCAACAGGTCTGGTGTTTGGGTGCACTTTGGATTCCCTGTAAGCTATAATGGTGATGATAGAATCAATGGTAAATAGTAAGGTCTCATATCCGCGGCTATAACGTAAATGTAGCCTACCAATCGCCGTGGTGATGTCTGTTTGACATCCGTTGGAAATGTCTGTCTAAATGCTGCGGGGATAGTTTTCATGCGTGTATGTTTCTCCTTTTTTCCGTCTTTTCCCAGATACTGACACACTAAGGTGATGTCGGCGTAAATGAGTTGACATGTTTCAAGTATTCCCGCTGGTGTTTTTTTTTTTTTTTGTATTCCCGCTGGTGTACCCTAGATGCGACATATCGTTTTTTTTTATCCACCACTCTCTTTCCATTACCATTATAGCTTACAGGGAATCCAATGTGCACCCAAACACCAGACCTGTTGGTTATTGGAGGTTATTATCTTCTATTTCTGGTCTGTTAAACGCATTGGCCATTTTGCAATGAGCCTTCAGCGTGTATTACTGAGTGAGCGAGCGCCTGACTGAGTAGCCTAACATAAACATATAAGTTGGTGTTTTTTTCTTCTTCGGGGGTGTCAGGGGCGTTGCCTGTTACGTCGTTTGGGTTATTGGGCTACCTTGTTGAACGCATATCATTATATTTCACAATTTTTTGTATTTTCCAAATATAATTAATCAGTCCAACGAACCGTTCGGTCCATAATGCGTACCGCGTACCGAACCGAAAGCCTCGTACCGAACGGTTCAATATGAATACGCGTATCGTTACACCCCTAATATATATATATATATATATATATATATATATATATATATATATACACACATTTTCTCATCTATTTTTTTTTTTCAGTGAAGACAAATGGTTTTGAATTGTTATAGTTTTGGCTATATTTAATAATAACAACAACTATGAACCTAAATAACTACAGCAAGCACAAATAAATGAGAACTTTCAGTACACTTTCAGAAGTTTATTCACACAACCAGAAAACAATGTTAGGATTTATTTTTATATTTTCTATAACATTTTATAATAGGATATTTTATAAAAAAAATTCTTTCCTTTTATTATTTTTATTTGTATTAATTTAATTTAGTGTTGTGTTGTGTTGTGTTGTTCACAGCACAATAACTCTGGGATTTACTCCTTTAGATATATATGCTGTTGTCACTTTCAAAAGTTTGCAGTGGCTGTGTGACCTCTGTTTATCTGTCTCTCTCTCTCTCTCTCTCTCTCTCTCTCTCTCTCTCTCTCTCTGTCTCTCTGCTCCCTCTGTTTGAATCTGTCTCTCATTTTCCCTCTGCTCTCTCAAAAGTCACCAAGGACACACGGTTTGAAAAGTGAGTGTGTTTTAATGCTGGTTAATTACACATTTGAAGAGCGCAAACAAACCCTCTCCTCGGCGCCGGCGCTCAGAAGTGTCACGGCTCCATCTCTGTGATCTTGGTGTTTACACCATGTACACAAAGCTTTAAAAACAGAAGAAGAGCACTTGGCTAGCTTTGCTCTGATGGAGAGAGAGCTTTTTGGTTTCATGTTGAGGGAGGATCAACTCTGACCGTGGCTTCTGGAAGAACACTGAATGCCTTTTAACAGACACTTCAAAGTGAAACCCTTTAGCTTTCAGATGCTGTGAAATCATCAGTTCATGAGATTCTGAACGCCCACTTCCACAAACACACAGTTTATTAGTCTTTGATAAGGCAGCATCACTCGTTTTGTTGCTCCTACTGAAGCCTGGAGTCTGGAGGTTTGTTGACAAAATGTGCAGCTTGCTGAGGAGAGGATCTATCCATCCATCCATCCATCCATCCATCGCTGTATCTGTCATTCTGTTTATCTATTGTTCTATCGTTCTGGTGTTCCATTGTTGTTTTGCCCTATCACTCTGTCATTAGATCACTCTATCTATATATTTCTAAAATATTGTTGATACTTGAGACTGAATATGCTACTAAAAATAACTAACTGTTAATTCTTCTGAGCTATGAAGAGCAGTCTCTGAGCCATAGCGTTTTTATCGGGGAGGTTTAGCATGCTTTGTAGCTCTGATGGAGTCTTGTCTGAGGGTTGAATGAGCCGGCCTGCTTAAAGTATTCATATTTACTCCAGTTATCTGGAGCAAAGCACATGTTCTTCTGGGTTCTTCTGCTTCAGCGGCCCGTCAGGTCAGCAGTAAGCGTGGGTCAGTCATTGATCGGGTCAGGGTAATGGTTTGGAAAGCCTACACCAGCACCAGAGGCCCAGCACGAGGCCCAGAGCCAGAAACATGCAGGGGAAAATCTGTTTCCCAATCAATCTGCCCAGCACACAGGCCAATGATTGATCGACTGCTAGTTCACTGTTGCACGCTTTGGTTCTGACCCAGATAAGAGGCTTTTTCCCCCTGATTTTGACACTTTGTTGCTGTGCAGATAATGGCTTATGTTGTTAATAAATGAACTGCAGTAGCTGTTATTTTGAACAAATGCAAGTGTGAAATACTATACTTGTTGAATGACTACAACAAAACAACTAAGCCTGCACAGCATTATTGATTTTTTTTTAATGTGCTGATCATGGGGTGAAATCTCTGGAATTTTTCAATATGCAATTAAAAATAGTAGTTCAGACCAAAATGATTATCATTTACTCAACCTCATCTCATTATATTCAAATATGATGTTCCCCTTGAAATCAACAACAATGAGGAGGATTTTCATGAGGCCTAGATTCTAGTAATTGCATGACACAATGCTTCAGAAGTAGTATAGACAATTGTTAAAGTCTGCATGAAATCAAAATGGACTTTATTTACTTTATTAGCGCACATTGCATGTCTTGATGTGAACAATTAATCTGTGCAAGTTAATTCACAAAAATCTGCAGAAAATCCTTAAACGCCCCTCCAACTGTAAGGTTGCTATGAGTGAGCGACAGAGAGGAGAAGTGCAAAAATAAAACCACACCCTCTATTCAATATTCAGTTTCAGCTG
This sequence comes from Carassius carassius, assembly GCF_963082965.1. Taxonomy (NCBI): domain Eukaryota; kingdom Metazoa; phylum Chordata; class Actinopteri; order Cypriniformes; family Cyprinidae; genus Carassius; species Carassius carassius. The sequence continues at coordinate 5,256,254 of NC_081774.1, read as the reverse complement.
GAAATATGTCACTACAATGAAATAAAGTCGGCAGCAATTTACGGTTCAAACAGACTTTAAGCTACCTTTCTGGCAGCTGCAGTTATTATGCACATCTATTGCATGGAAAAGAGAAGCCTGGACTTTCTGCTTAATATGTCATTTTGTGGAGAAGCATAGGTACTACACTCACAGAAATATTTCACCCAAAATTTAAGATTTATGTAATTTTATTATATAACAAATTCCCATTTATATTTTTTTCATAATTTTAACACAAATCTACCAAATAAACTTTATACGATTTATTTTCATTAGGATAATAAAACCTATTTATTTTAAATGCATAATCCTCAGGTTTATGTAATTAGTTTATGTAAAGTGTAATTATTCTTAATTAATAATAAAAAGTTTATTTATTTAAAATACATAAAGTTTATTGTATAAATTGCATAATAATTAAGATAACTAAATCAGGATAATTAAAAAAGTTAAATAACATTTATTTGAATCATGTTTAATGTATGCTTGTATACTAAACCAAATTACATTTATTCACTTAGCTAACGCTTTTATCCAAAGCGACTTACAATTGCCACATATGTCAGAGGTCGCACACCTCTGGAGCAACTAGGGGTTAAGTGTCTTGCTCAGGGACACATTGGTGTCTCACAGTGGATTCGAACCCGGGTCTCTCACACCAAAGACATGTGTCTTATCCACTGCGCTAGCACCACCCCATCTCCAAATTAAACAATGCATCACATTTATGCAATTGTTTCCCCATCTTATAAAAAAAATAGAATTAGACAAACACAAAAACAACTCTATTAGGTTATTTTTGAACTTACCCACTGTGCAAAGTTACGTCCAGTTGACGTCTTTTTATGTCTTTGCAGACGTTGAAAAGACGTCCACAGGAGCCAGAATGAAAGTTTTTATGACGTCTTTTTTTGACGTCTTCTGTACGTCTGATTTAGACGTTCACAGAACCTCCTTACAAGGTTAAAAACTAATTCAAAAGTGGTCAGTGGAAATATTTCAACATCATTTAAGGTTCATTTAGACATAATTTATACTGTTTCTGGACCAAATCAACACTCTCAGGATGCATTAGATTTAGACTCGTGTTATTTCAATGTAATTTCCAGACACTGTGTTTGTCCTAAAATCAAGAAAATAAAATAATCTTCATGAAATAATGAAATAACTGATGATTGAGACATTAAATCTCTGAAGATCTCAGCAGAGGAGGATCAATTTACATCATTTACATCAACATCATTTGACGTCACCATTGTGGTGGACAGTGTTTGGTTTAGTTGGGATCTTGGTCCTCATACTTCTTGTGTTAGCTTGTCTCTGGCTGTTATAACTGTGTGTTATAAAACACTCTTATTGTGGCAGAGAGCAGTGCGCTCAAGTGCTAACATCTTTCTTTTAATGTTGATTAAACTATAGCACAATAAGTTATTAATGTTTTGTTGCAACTATGTATTAATTTTCATGGACAGACACTTTGTAGAAATAAAGAATGTACTTATTTTTAAGAAACACATCATTTAGTCACACACAGACATCAAGATTGTGGATATGCATCACATCAATGGTGACAATTAAAACTAAAAAGGTCTGGAAAATAAGGATGAGTTTGTGCTATGAAGCCGTTTTGTTTGTCACCATTGTTGTGATGCATATGCTAAATCTAGATGTCTGTGTGTGTGAGTACATGATGCTTTTGCTCAAAATATTTCAAACGCATGCATTTTGTCCAACTTCAAAATAAGTATTTTGCTCTTGGTGCCTGTACTGTAGAGGCAAAAGGTTTAGAAGATATATACAAACAAAACAACACTTATTTCATGACCTTAGATACTAGTAATGTGATGACTTTATCATCACCAACAAAGAGCTGATAACACCTGAGCTCTCTTAAATTTGTCTTTCTTTGCTACAACAACAGTGTTTCACAAACACACAGTTATAACAGCCAGAGACAAGCAAACACAAGAAGAATGAGGACCAAGATCCCAACTAAACCAAACACTGTCCACCACAATGGTGACTTCAAATGAATCAAATATCAACATTTAAATCTCTGTTAATTCTCAATAAGAGCTTCTCTAGATGTCTGACAGAAATAAAGTCAATCTAATGAGTGAAGCTGTTTGTGGAGATGTTTGATCCTCCTCTGCTGAGATCTTCAGAGATTTAATGTCTCAATCATCAGTTATTCCATTATTTCATGAAGATTATTTTATTTTCTTGATTTTAGGACAAACACAGTGTCTGGAAATTACATTGAAATAACACGAGTCTAAATCTAATGCATCCTGAGACTGTTGATTTGGTCCAGAAACAGTATAAATTATGTCTAAATGAACCTTAAATGATGTTGAAATATTTCCACTGACCACTTTTGAATTAGTTTTTAACCTTGTAAGGAGGTTCTGTGAACATCTAAATCGGACGTACAGAAGACGTCAAAAAAGACGTCATAAAAACTTTCATTCTGGCTCCTCAGTGGACGTCTTTTTAACGTCTGCAAAGACATAAAAAGACGTCAACTGGACTTACCTTTGCACAGTGGGTAAGTTCACAAATAACCTAATAGAGTTGTTTTTGTGTTTGTCTAATTCTATTTTTTTTATAAGATGGGGAAACAATTGCATAAATGTGATGCACTGTTTAATTTGGAGATGGGGTGGTGCTAGCGCAGTGGATAAGACACATGTCTTTGGTGTGAGAGACCCGGGTTCGAATCCACTGTGAGACACCAATGTGTCCCTGAGCAAGACACTTAACCCCTAGTTGCTCCAGAGGTGTGCGACCTCTGACATATGTGGCAATTGTAAGTTGCTTTGGATAAAAGCGTTAGCTAAGTGAATAAATGTAATTTGGTTTAGTATATAAGCATACATTAAACATGATTCAAATAAATGTTATTTAACTTTTTTAATTATCCCGATTTAGTTCTCTTAATTATTATGCAATTTATACAATAAACTTTATGTATTTTAAATAAACTTTTTATTATTAATTAAGAATAATTACACTTTACATAAACTAATTACATAAACCTGAGGATAATGCATTTAAAATAAATAGGTTTTATTATCCTAATGAAAATAAATCGTATAAAGTTTATTTGGTAGATTTGTGTTAAAATTATGAAAAAAATATAAATGGGAATTTGTTATGTAATAAAATTACATAAATCTTAAATTTTGGGTGAAATATTTCTGTGAGTGTAGTTGCCTACCTATTTTTAGGGAAAATAGGCTTGCTTACATCCATTTTACAGTAAAAACATCTCAAATTATAGATATTCTTTGCATGCACTGCTATTCAAATGTTGGAGGTCAGATCAAAGATTTTTCTTTCTTTCTTTTCTTTTTTTTATAGAAGTAAGGATTTTTTAATTATTATTCAGCAAAGGCATGTTATGACTGTAACATACATTTATTGAACAAAATAAAAATAAATATTATTTCAAATAAAGTAACATTTATTCATCCAAAAATCTTGGGAAAGATGTCTGTTTCCACAAAAATAGTGAGCTGTATAACAGTGTTTAACATAATAATAAAATGTAAATAATAAGAAATGTTTCTTGAGCACCAAATCAGCAGGTTTGAAGAATTCTGAAGTAATATGTGACACTGAAGATGGGAGTAATGATGCTGAAAATTTAGCTTTGCATCACAGGAATAAATTACATTTTAAAATATATTCAAATCGACAACAGTTAGTCTAAATTATAAAAAAAAAAAATGTTTTTGCTGTTGTTACAAAATTTTTATTAAATAAGAAACCAGCAGAATTAAACGCAGAAACCAGCCCTGGTCTGGTCTGTGTGATTGTAAGAGTGATAAAAAGAGCTCTCTAAGCATTGTGTGTGTGTGTGTGTGTGTGTGTGTGTGTGTGTGTGTGTGTGTGTGTGTGTGTGTGTGTGTGTGTGTTGTGTGTGTGTGTGAATGAAAGAGGAGAGGACAGTTGGGACCCATAAATACACAGGCCTGTGGTGTGTGCGTGTATATTATTATCTCCACTCTCTGTGACAGCGCTGATTTGTAGATTGGCTGATAGTCTGTTGTTTGTTTGGTTATTTATTCAGGAGTAGTTCTCTCCATTCTCTGAGCTGTCTAGTGCATATTTAATGCTCTGCTTTAGAAGCTCATATTACCTAGTGCTCTTTCTTTTAGACTTGGATATATGTGTGTTGGTGTGTCCTGAGGTTTGTGTGTGTACACAGCAGTGCAAATGAGACGGGGGTTTCTAAGAAAGATGTGAAACGGGTCAGAACCGATGAAATAAGGCATGAAAGTCTGCGTGTTTCTGTGATTTTCACCATAGCAGGGGTTTTGTTTGGCACTACGTGAAGCAAAAAGACCAGAAAAGCATCTTCACAAATCACTTCTGGGTTTTTGATTCACTCGAGACCTCAGAGGCCTGGAAACACAATCCAAACAGCCAGAAGTGCAGCAATCAAAGTACCCACAATAAATCTAGTGCTTTAGCAAAAGCAAAAACATTTTTGCTCAAATAAATATTTTATGTCTGAACATAAAAGACTATAAAGCAATAGGCCACAAGAGATTTCATTAGTAATTTTACCACAGTTAAGGCTAATAATCCTATTATAATATAATCAGGGTGCGATTTGTGAAAATAACAGAGGGGGGGGGGGTGTTTTGAAACATTTTAATTCATAAAAATAAAAAAAATTATGAGAACATGAACTAAATGACGTCATTTGCTAATTAGCATATTTATGAGTAAGTGCGTCGTCTTGTATTGCCTCCCTATGCTCACATAATGCTATTTAATTTAGCCATTTAATTTAATTCTCAATAAAACTGTTTTTATTACTATATTTTAATGTTTCTGTTGTAAGACAACAAAAAGAATATTATAATGACTGTAATGCGGTCCATTAAGACTACATAACCAGCTCTCAAACATCTGCAGGAGAATCTGCACTAATGAAATTAAATACACATATGATAAAGTCAGTGGTTGTGCTGTGACTGATGTCGGCTATACTTGCTTGTAAAATAGAGTTAGAAGCAACAGAATATCTTTTTTTTTTTTTTACTGAAAGTGCTGCTCCTCTCTGCACTCGCTGAACACAGCAGAAGCAGAGAGAGAGGCTCGCGTTGGGAAAGAGAGACCTCGCGCTTGAGCAACAGCACCAGAGAGTCTCAGAGACTTAATAATGATTGCCCAAAAAGTCGTTAGATTTGTCGCTAGTCGCTTTTTTGGAAAAAAAAGTCGCCAAGTTGACAACCCCACTGCCCAGCGCACCGGCTTCAACGGTCTCACAAGTGTTGATAGACTATTACACGTGAGGTGTAACCAATCAGATAGCGCCCTGGGCGGGACATTGAGCAAGTCTGCAGAGTGCTGAATACAGAGAGGATGAGCCAGCCAAAGTAGCGCATTTTAAAATAAAATTGACTTTAATCAAACCACGGATCCGTGATAACTTTTGTGATCCGTCTCGCCACTAGTGTAGTAGTACTGATCACTTTGAGGGGGGGATAAATTTATCCCCACCTGGGATAAAAATAATTAAGCAGAGGCAGGGATACATTGACCAGAAAGGGAGAAATCCCATCAAATCGCACCCTGAATATAATATTTATAATATTGTTATTTTTTGTTATTTTTTCATTATTTTTTTTTCTTTTACTATAATAGCATTTCTTTATTAAGTATTTTACATTTGTTTTCTTTCCACACTGACTATTTAAAATATCATTATAATTTAAAATAACTTTTTTTTATTCCAGTATTCCTTATTGATGTTAATGCTAAGCTAACTTTTTAGTGGCCATTACTCCATATTTAACTGTCATGTAATCTTAAAAAAAATTATTGCTTAGTATTTTTTTGTGAAAAATTTAAAAGTGTGTGTGTGTGTCTTTGTATGTATATTGCTCGTCAACTAAATGTGTGTAATCTGTGCAATTTTTCCACGTGTGTGTGTGTATTGACGTTATGTTGCAGCTCATTTGGGCTGAAAAACTGAATTTTTATAAAAGTGCGTTACTGGCTACATATTCTAGGCCGCATATTTCTAAGAGCCACATATTTTCATTTAGTGAGTCATTTAGTCGGTATTTTTTGTAGTTCAGTGAACCCATTCCTGTAGAAGAAGAGTGTGTGATTTATTTCACTTTGCTCTCGCAGGACTGAATGTCGCACTACGTTTTTATTCTTTAGTAATTGGTTAACCGTGCTGAAAATGTTTTGCCACGCTTGAAGCCTTTGTGTGATGGCCCATTTCTATGCAAACCACATGCCTGCATAACGCTAACACACACACAGATGATGCTGGATGGCCTCATTCATTGTGTATTGTGTGCCGGCATGGTTCGGAAAGGCCATGTTGACCCTTTCACCACCTCTGACATTGAATGGGATGGAGGGGGTGAGTCTCTCATTCTCTCTCGTCTTCATGGAGGATGTAAGTGACTGGATTCTGTCTTTTTCACCGGTCTCTGGTTCAGCATCACTGAGCTCATAGCATGCAGCTATTAATATTACAAATATTCAAATAAGTTTATTTAACATTCATAGGAGTGGTGGACAGTGGAAAAGTTCACTAGCTGCTGACTGCTACTGGAGTTACTGGAGAGAAACATGTTGAAACGGACAGATGAATCCATATTGACTGATTTATTAATGTAGTAATCATTTGCAGTGTTGTATAACTGAAAGTTTGTGTCAATCTTTTTGCTGGCATCCGTCAAACATGCACACATCGACTTTAACATACAGATGGCCTTTATAAACAATAATAAATCAGTTAAAGCAAGATGCAATACAAAAACGGATTTTCAGTGACAAATGGCTTGTTTCTTACACCTAAGTATCATATGAGCTACTTTTATGTATTGCAGCTTGATGTTTGCAATCCTCATTCGTTTTCTTTATGTTTCTATGGGTTAAGCTAAAAAGTTTTACAAGTTTGGAACATAATAAGGATGATTTAATTTTGGGGTGAACTAACCCTTTAATATTGCTTCTGCCAAGCATAATTGCTTTTTCTGATAATTATGATCTTGTGCACAGATAATCTCTGTGATATCTAAAAATAGTTTAGATAATTATTAACACAGCATAATCTTTCACACTTATTATAGTAAACGGATGGAACAAATCAGTACCATTTCTCTCTCCACTTAGTCAAATATATTGTTCAAAATTATTGTTCAGTTTTTTGTTTGCGTTGAGATCCTTAAATTTTTTTCACTTTATATTTTAGTCGCCTGGTTTGTTGGCCATGAATATGCTTGAAAGCAAGTTTTAAAAATGACTTCTGATCATTTTTGGAAGGTGATGCATATCATCCGTCTCCCTTCAGAGATGCAAATGATGTTACTTAATTTAAATATTCATTCTGATAGGTCAGTTTCCAAATGAAATTAGCTATTCTGCTGTCAGCCTCTTCTAGCATTAATGCAAGGATTAAAAGATCACTTGGCTCATTATATTATAAATGCAACTGAATTATGCACATACATAAAGTCAGTTGATTAAAACATGTTGATAGCTTTACTTGTTTGGTTTATTTAAATGAATTTCTCAGGCACTCAATCTTTTATTTTTTAATTGTTGGACTGTTTAATATAAAAGGAGTCATATGACATTGCTTAGAATAACATTATTTTGTGTATTTGGTGTAATGCAATGTGTTCTTGCAGTTTAAGGTTTTCCACATACTGTTCATTATTGTTGCCTTTCTGAAAGCTATCCAGTCGACTACCTCAGGTTTGTGATGGAAATGTTACACCCTTGAACATATTTGGAATCTCACAGCATCCCTACAACATGGTGGCGGCGGCAACAATATAACAGCGAGAATAAAAGTTACACTTTCTTTCTTTGCGTGAACATTTGGGCGGTGTTATGCAAATCTCCCTACACAGTGACGTAGACGTGTGGGGGCGTGTTTAAACGAGGCATTTTAGGAGGGTGGACGAGTCTTAACTTTTATAAAGAATATCTCTTTTGGTTTGAGACTTTAATCTTTGTGAATTTATGGATATTATATATGCACAAACAGCTTGTAACACTACAAAGGAAAACTTGAAATCATGTCATATATCCACTTTGATGTTTTGTCGCAACAACAAAATAATTCTTCCTAGAAATATGAGATATTAGATTGGTATTAGATATTAGATATTTATTTTAATTTAAAAAAATCTATTTTTATTTGATGGTCTATTTAATACAGTTTTGTTGCAACAGTAATATAATTATTGCTACTGATAGAAATATGATATATCAGATTGTTAATTGTGTGTATTACATTTTTTTATAAACATTTTTGAATTTTTTTATTTAATTTAATTTTAGCTATTTTAAAATGTGATGTTAAATTGGTCATTTGTATTATTCTATATAAATGTACGTGTAATATTGTTGTATATTTTACATATTTTTATTTTATAAATTTTTAGCTATTTAAAAAAATATTCTTTTTACCTTTTAGTCTATGTAATACTGATGTTTGGTTGCAACTGCTGTTTTTTTATGAAAAATATCTTGAAAAACCTATGATTGTGTTGAAATGTCAACAAAGCAAATAAATAAATAAATAATAGTAGAATAAAAGTATTAACACGAAAATCTTAATTATTAGTTATATACATACTATAACTACAATAAACCACTAATAATGTAGTTATTATGCTATATCTGAACATCTCTTGGCAGAGGTGGCTAGTTGTTGCATTTTCATGTCAACATAACACTTTTTTTTTTCTGTAGAGAACATCATTAAGGGCGGCAGCGCTTGCCGTGATGAGGACGTTCGGGTATTGTGACTGCTGCAGCCTTCGAAAACATTCCCACAATGCACCTAGGCTTTTCACAGCATGCCGGTTGGTTTGTATGAGCGGGAAAAGTGCAGAGAGGTATTTGGATTGTGAAAGAGAGTAGAGGTGGCCTTCATTCTGTGAGCGTCTGAATGAAGGAATCAGAAAAAGGCAGGAAGTCTGCTCATGTGTGGTGCATTCAGAAGCTTCCTTTCACTTCTTCCCGCGTCCGAGCGCCGTTAGAGCCGACATTAAAACGCTATTAGAGTGTACAAACACAGTCTAATGATTGCCGTCCCCACACTCGCACGCTGTGTGAAGTCACCTTGAAACCCAATTAAAGAGCTCTCTGACCTCTCTGAGCTCTGGGCCTATTATATGGCTTGAGAAAAGGCCATGGTGACAGGACAAATGAAAAAGAGACACAGAGAAAGAGACGGATGGGTTAGAAAGACTTCTGGCATGTGAGTGTGCTGAATAGACTGAATAGGTGATGAAAAGTGTGTCTCGCTCTTAATGAAGAGCCACATCGCCTCATCATCCACTTCCTCTCGTCTCTTGCTTCCCTTCTTCACTGTGGGCTGCTTTTCTGAATGAATTCCTTTTTTCTGCTCTGATTCACTAGTAAATTAAACTGATGACACACAAATAGAGGCAGAAAGTTTAGCAGATGCTTGTAGGACTCTTCGTTTTCTTTCTGGTGGTCGATAAAGTCTCAGCACTGCTTGGTTTGGCGCTTCAGATCCTGCTGCTAGAGATGGGTGATATATAAAACATTTGCAATATATTCAGTGTTATTTTGTGTTGGCGATGTAAAATGGAGCAACATTATGAGGTTCATTAGGATTTTTTAGGCCCGTGCCAGTAGGCTGATTTTGTGTCATGACTTGTGATTTTGAGAACGCTAAGACAGCGATATTATAATGGCGTGTCTGATTTAATCTCAGTTGCAAAAGTGCTGATAGAGTCTGGGCTTTTTATTCATTTCCATGAATCAGTTATTTCGAACTATCCATTTGAAGTCCCAGCATGGCATTTTGTATCATCTTAGAGCAAAATGCCATAAATATATGTCAAAATGTATTCGGACGATAATGCCTCATTTAAAATTGCTTGCGTTTGCATTATAAAGCTCAAAATGAAACAAATTGCATTTATGTTAAAAAGATGGTTGTTGTACTTTTCAAGCCAAAGCTCTTAGAAAAGAAGTTTGTTTGATGTAAAATATATGACTTTAAAAAAAAGTTAAAAGTATTGTAAATGTACCCGTCGAGCTCGGGCCGAAACCTGTCGGGCTCGGGACCCGTAACTTTTAAGGCCCGATTACAGCTCTAGAACAAACGTCTAAAGCCATAAGAGAAACATACAAAATGGGGGACGCGAGAACTGGAATTGTCTTCTCTACCAGGATCAGGAAACAATCCTCCATAAACACATCTAAATATTTAGGTTGAACTGTTCTGGAATAATGTTGTAAATAGGGTGTGGACGAGTCTTAACTTTTATAAAGAATACTTCTTTTGGTTTGAGACTTTAGTCTTTGCAACTTTAGGGATCTTATCTATTCATGAACAGCTTGTAATACTCCAAAGAGTAGGGAAAACTTGAAATCGCATCATACGACCCCTTTAAATCAGCAGTACTGTATATGTAGTATGTCACACACAGTTCACTTACTTCCTGTCAGCAACTCCGTCCAACATGTCATCATGATGGAGTATGAAGTATGTAATCTGCATGTTGAACTCAGCCCTGGATTCACCCCACAGCTCGCATTAGTAGTCATAAGCACTGCTGCTCTCCATCGCTGATGTTATTCAAGATGGAGAGTGGATTATACGACACTTCATGTATTTCAAATAGTTTTCAGTACGAATTTACCCACTATATATCTCTTATACATCTTAGGTATAAGAACATTTGTAAACACAATTTTTAGGTATTTAGGCCTATTATGTGGCGTAAACAGTATCTTTGTTTTATTACACTTAAAGTAAGTAGTATCTACCTGTTTTTACTTTTCCATACAATCAAATCATATTCATTACGCTTTAAAGAAGACTAAAAAGAAGCCTAAAAGCACTCAGTATAACATGTGCACTATATTTTAAAGTCTACCAATGCCATAAAGTTTTTTTTTTGTTTGTTTGTTTTTTTTTCTGATTGAAGGACCACAATTTAAGGCATTATTTAATGAAATTTTTCATTACATTGTGCATGTTAAAATACAGTGCGGATTTACCACTTTTAAATACCACATTTCTCATAATTCTGGGCTAGATTTGAAAATAAGCAATTGGAAAAAAAATAGAGCTGCAGTAGAAGATTTTCAGTAATAAACAACCCAATGTTTGGCCTGAAGCTGGTTGACCAAGGAAGTCTTGCTTAGTCTGCATGCTAGAAGCCCATATTGGGGATCCAGACCCCAAAAGTGGAGGCATTTATGAATCCCTGCAAAAATTCATGATATATTCGGTTTTATTTGTCAGTAATTACATTCAATGTCTTTAAGGGATACTCCACCGTGTTTTCATATCATCTTTTTCCCTTACCTAAGACGAGTTGATACATACCTCTCTCGTCTCAGTGCATGCACTCAATCGGTTTGGCACGCGGTGACACTTTGAAAGCACTTAGCTGAGCCCATTCATTCAATATGGGCCAAGCAGAGAAGCTAACACCTCCACGTTTTCCCTATTTAAATACAGTTACTCTCGTAGTGCAACTCGACCTAGGACGGTAACACAAAAAAAAATGTTGCGCTTTTCTAAGCGTGTAAAATAGATAACTATATTGTGTTGCGGAATACCATGGCAAGTGCTTGTAAGCTTGTAAGTCCACCCTCCTAAAATGCCTCGTTTAAACACGCCCCCACACGTCTACGTCACTGTGTAGGAAGATTTGCACAACACCGCCCAAATGTTCACACAAAGAAAGAAAGTGTAACTTTTATTCTCGCTGTTATATTGTTGCCGCCGCCGCCATTTTGTAGGGCGCAGTAATATCTTCACTAGAGGGAGCGGGGGCCGGTGAGAGGATTTTTCACGAGTGAAGATATTACTCCGTCAAGTCGAAGTGCTTACAAGCACTTGCCATGGTATTCCGCCACACAATATAGTTATCCATTTTACACGCTTAGAAAAGCGCAACGTTTTGTTTTGTGTTACCGTCCTAGGTCGAGTTGCACTACGCGAGTAACTGTATTTAAATAGGGAAAACGTGGAGGTGTTAGCTTTTCTGCTTGGCCCATATTGAATGAATGGGCTCAGCTAAGTGCTTTCAAAGTGTCACCGCGCGCCAAAGCGATTGAGTGCACGCACTGAGACGAGAGAGGTATGTATCAACTCGTCTTAGTTAAGGGAAAAACATAGTTTAATATGAAAACACGGTGGAGTATCCCTTTAATGATGTGAAAATTTTTATCATTAAGTTTTCCGAACACTGTACAACTTGTGCATTTGAGAAGGCTAAGACAGCAATATTATGATAATGTCTCTAATTTTATCTTAGTTGCAAAAATGCTAATAGATTTTGGAAGTTTGACTCATGAAGTCTGAATCACTCTTTCTTTCCTGCACTCTCAAAAATAAAGGTTCTTTATAGACATCCACAGGTTTTATGAAGAACCTTTAACATTCATGGCATCTTTTCGTTAAACTATGACAGTGAAAATCTCAGGTACTGATATGTGCTTTATTCAAAGTTAAAAATGTCTAGTGTGAGTTTGAATTTTATTTTGCATGACCTTGGTTATTCAAACTCACATTAGACACGTTTCAACTTTGAACAAAGCACATAACCAGTACCTGAGATTATCACTTTCATAATTTGTATGTTTTTCCAGCTGCGATGTCATGGAAATAGCTAGTTAGGACAAAAACTCTGATTTATATGGAAAAGGTACCTTTTATTGCATTTTGCGGCATTGCATCGCGTGTAGTTAGGACATGGTTTAAGAACTGTTCACTGGTTCTGTTCACAAAGTTCTTTGAACAACCAAAACCAAAATAGTTCTTCAATGGTATCACTTTGAAAACCCCCATTTGGAACACTATTATTTAGTGTAGAATATGTAAGAATGCTAAAGGACTAGTTAATCCAAAAAACGCTCTCGGTTTTTACTTTTTTATCATCACTTTTCAGATTTGGCCAGTCACTTTATGTTCAAAGCCGAGTTAAAGAAACAAAATGCTCATATCAAGTGACAGTCACTAAAACAGGTGGGCGAGAACATAACTCAATATTGTCGCACCAGGGGTCCTCAGATCTGTAACCGCTATTGGGTGGTTGCTGGCACTCTCTCGGCAGTCGCACATCAGGGGCCCTTTTTGGCCCCGGTCTGGCGACGTCCATGCAACCAACAGCATTTCAGTGACAAATTATTGATCACAGAGCGGCATTGAGAGAGACTGCGAGGATCCCCTGCCACGGTTGCCTACTTCAAATGCCTGCACAAAATATCAAATAGCTGTAGGAAAATGAAAGAGGCGAGGGGATGGTCGTGACTGTAAAAATCAGGAGAAAGGGAAATGAGTAGTGTACCAACAATCCCTAACTGTGTTTTTGTTTATGTGGCAGTTAGTATTCATGAATGCTGAATTAGCACAGGCTTCTACTTTTTCTTTTTTCCTTATTCCTGTCTGTAACTCTCTCTTGATTTTTTTCGTTCTGGAGATACATGTGTTGCTACAGCAGACAGCAAACTTGCATGTACTGTATTTAATCACACTGTGCCAAATTGTTGGAACATTTTTACTCTACTTGAATCTATTCATCTGATAATTATGTAAAAATACATCCTGAGGGTGCTAAAATAATAGATTTTCCAAACAGGTATGCACAACTCATCCTCATCCAAATACTTGTCTTTAAACTAAACAGGACTTTTATTTTGATGGGTTGACATACCTTTACAGTTCTGTGTATGTGATGTGACGCTAGTTTTACTCAAATCAAACGGTCAAATGCTCATGAAATGACTGTCAGAGCAGTTCTGGAGATGTTGTTCATGTGTTCACGTCTTATTTAGTGAGACAGCAGACGCTGAAATCACAGCGAGCGTCACACGCGCTTCAGTGTGTGTGATAAAGGAAGATGCGCTTCTGCTCCATTCATTAACAGACACACGCAGAACATGCAGGATTCATATTTAAATAGACTGTTCCGGCTTAATATTTACAGATATTAGTCCATATCGTGATTTGATGTAAGTGCAATGCGTTAAACTGTAAATTCCGTTTTTATGACTGGATTCCGTGAATCCCTCCGCGTTTTCTGCATCGTGGAAATCATAGGGCCCTAGTTGTGGTATGCCAGCTCTATCTTGCAATGGACACACGCTACGACATTCTCTTTACGTTTGCCCAAAATCAAAACACTGCTGACTCCTTGCAGTATGCGATTTCGAACGCAGCGCTTGTGTCTCCTTCCGCTTTGTCATAAACGCGTTGTGTCACATTAAAAAAATCATTGCGAAAGAACCTGACGTGAGATTTAAAATAAATTAAAAGAGGCTTCGAGGCAGAGGTTTTTGCCTCGATCATTTTTTGTAATCGAGTTACTCGAGTTATCGTTTCAGCCCTAGTATGAATCTCAATTGTTTACTGTATAATGCCCAGTTTTTCTGTAACTATTTACAGTAACTATTTAAGTTAACTAGTATATGAAGTCATTTAGTGTATCCCTGCAAAATTATTACATTCTTAAAAATGTGCACACTGGATTTAGTGGCATTCCACGGGTGATTTGCAGTTACAGACGTGCCAGCTAAAGTTCAAATACTTGCCAAAATACCTAGAGACAGACAATTGTGTAAAGGTCAAGGGTAAACACTGGCAATGCTTTTACAAGATAGGGGAATGTTTGAGTCTCAATTGAGATGACGAAGTTGCACAGTTTTTGTCACACATGCTAGTTCTGTACTGTCAAGCCCCTGATAAAATAGTAAGATATCGTAAGAACAAGCATAATCATTAGGATGTACTGTGTGTAAGGGGCATTTGCTGAAATTTCACACTTTACCTTTAAGTTGATGCCCATAAATATTTAAATGAATGTAGCTACCTATGTAAATATTAAACGGCAAGTTAGAGCACTAGGGTTTGGCACAGCATTATTGGTTAGGTTTTAACTTTAATTGGTTTAGGTATAAATATACCTGTCAGAAATCTGATGTTTGTGAAGTTAGCGATAACACATGGCTGTGTCATTCAATTTCACACCTGGGTGTCCTATCTGATCTGGGAAAGCAGATCTGTGGATGGGAATAAAGAACTATGAATGGTTTCCAAATTAATGTCCTGATGAAGCCGAAGGCAGAACATTAGACCTGGTTCAGGTCTAGAAAATTTTCCTTACTAATTTTGAAAAAAGAGTATCAAGTTATTCTGAACTGTTGCAAATATGCGCAACATGTTCCTGAAAATGTAGATGTTCTTGAAAGTGAACACTTGCAGAAACCCGACAACATCGCCCAAGGTGTACAAATGAGATTTATGGTGCACTGTCGCAGGGCAATAACCGTAATATTTCTCTTTCTTCTCCTCTCCGTCTTGTCTTTCTTACCATCCTTTGATTTGCCGAAGGCCGACAGAAGAGAGAAAGGCGGTGGAGATGTAATTTTAGATGGCAATATGGTTTGGGTTCTGTGATGAGTCTGTGGCAGCAGTAGAAAGAATTCAGAGATTCTCCAGAATCATGATTGTCTGCTGGCTAATAAACTGACTCTTCTGAGGTTCCTCAAGGCGGCAGGGAATTTGCCAAACGTCCATCAGACACAAGTCCCGAAAACATTTCGAAAGTTGAGAAGAAAAGTAAGATGAACAAATTATATATTAACCCTTCGTCACTTTGTAATGGATTATTACCTTTTACTCTTTTTCAGAATTCTGTACGACTTTGTTTTAAATTATTTAGTTAGTAAGTTTATTAGCTTATTTTTGTCGGTATAAATTAGTGTTGTCAAATTGTTAACCGCGATTAATCGCATCCAAAATATATATATATTTTTTTTTACATAATTTATGTATGTGTACTGCATATATTTTTATGTATATATATAAAAATCACACATGCATGTACATATTTCAGAAAAATATATATGTTATGTTTAAATATTAAATATATTTTCATATAATATAAATTATATGAAAATAAAAATAAACATGTAAATACATGTAAGAGGTACGGTAAGTTCAAAACATATACTGTATGTGAGTGTACATAATAAATATACACAGAACACACACATATATTATGCAAACAAAAACTTATATTTTGGATGCTATTAATCGTGATTAATCATTTGACAGCACTAGCATAAATATAACTTTATTGGAATTGGTGAAGCACCAAGTAAATCTAGAATGCATCTTTATTTAAATTCTTTTTTTTTTACGTTTATTGAAAGTGAAGCACCAAGTACCTCTAGAATAAATTCATCTTTTGTATTTAATTTTATTTGATTATTTTAAAACAGTAAATGCTTAAATTCTCATACTTCTAAATAGGTACAAGATAATCATGATTTATTAAAGTTCATTACTTGATATTAATTAAACTACAATTTTTCAAAGCTAACAGCTTAAAATGGTATATACTGACAAAAATCGGTGTAGTATATCCTTTGAAACAATTTCCACTAACACTAACAGTGAACTAACAATAATAAAAAAAAAACCTTCTAAAGCATTTCATTTAAAGGTCCCATGACATGAAAATTTCACTTTATGAGGTTTCTTTAGTTCCCCTAACCTGTATATGGTCCCCCAGTGGCTAGAAATTTCGATAGGTGTAAACCAAGCCCTGGGTGTCCTGCTCTGCCTTTGAGAAAACAAGATCTCAGACTCATCTGGAATCTTCCCCTTATGTCGTCATAAGGAGAAAGGTTACCCCCCTTTCTCTGCTTTCTCTTCATTAATGCCTGATCTGTGATCAGTGATTTCTGATGTGTAGTTAATTATCACGCACACTTTCTTTCTAAATCGTTTAATACTGTTTATGCATCAGTGAATAAGCCAAATCTGTTATTTAAATTGTGATTTAACTACAGAGAGCGATTAAAGAAGCTCCCTTTATATTGTTTGCAGCTGTCAATCACACATTGCAAGTATATCTGCACACTTGACCAAACTGCCGTTATAATGAATGACGCTGTTATGCTGCACATCGAAGCTCTTACTGTATTCGTGTTTGCTGTTAGTTGTGGTGAAAGCATTTTGTGAGAGAAAACGCGTTGCAATGTCGAGAACACTGCATTCACGCATTCATAGACTCTGTTTACTCAATGATCATCACTGCAGCCTTCATGTGAAGGGAAAAGATCTAAAAAAGAATGCTATAATCAACCCTTCCACGATTCGTTAATCTCAACAGTTGTAATAGTAAAAAAAAAGAAAAACGTAGTAAAAGTAATTTAAGAGGGGTTCCACATGTAATACGCATTTCGAATGCAAAGATGTCAGCCAATCACAACAGTTGTCGTTTACTTGGAGTCTCACAGCAGGATATAAAAATGCCTTTTATTTCTAAATTTTAAATGTAAAAATTATGCTAACAATTTAAGTACACCTTAGGAAACATTAAAAAAGCATTTAAAAAAAAATGACGCATTGCACTTATTAAACTTTAATAATGTTAATGCACACATTTCAAAAGTTGTCTTTGTTAATATTATTTAATGGAACTGAGCTGACATGAACTAAACAACAAAGAGTTGCATTTATATTGACTAATGTTAGTAAAAATGAATATAACAGATGTATTGCACAATGTTATGATAATACATTACCTAAAGTGTTACCCACAAATTTACTGGACCTTATTCATGATGAAAGCAGAGCGTTTTCCGCAAATTTTTCTTCACAGTATTTCCCCCCATGGTTTATTATTATTGTTTGATTATTTTAGATTTTGTTATGTTTAGCAACGTAAAAAAAAAATGAGCAAACTGTGGTTGATCGCTAGATGTTGTTCAGATGGTATTTAGCTGTTGAAGTTGGCATTTCTTTATGCTTCAAAATGGAATGGACTTTGTTGATAAGTAAAAAAAAAAAAAAATCTAACCCTTTACTTTCCTTTTGTGGCAATATGACATTTCTGAGCTCTATTTCTTCTGATTGCCCTGCTTAAATTCCGGTTATCCGAAGGCTCATCTCAGTTTATGAATGCGGCGAGTTGCGGAGGTGATAAGTCATGGCAGATTGAATATGTGTTTGGTCTTGGCGTGTTGTTCGTTCCTGTTGAAGGTGAAAAGGCGGTTCACGGATACGGAACAGCGTGTGAACAGCAGGTCTCACAGTTGACTGCTCTCCACTGGGTGCGTCGTGCCGCTGAACTTTGTACGTCTCAAAGCTTTATGTACACACAGACCTCTGCTCCAGGCTGTCGACTCGAAAAACACCTTCTGTTTCTATTCAGTGTCATAGAATTTAATAATCCCTTAGCCGGCTGGAAACTGGGAATATTGTGGGAAATGTTTTTTTTTTTTTTTTGGAAATGCGTTTATTCATCTTTTTTTTTTACTCCGTGGATGGTTTACAAATCTGAAAAGACCATAAAAGACGCACAATCCAGCATCTCTCCTCCCTCATCAGCCATTTAGAGAGGATTAATCACTTTTTCTCTTCCTTTCTCCTCTCAGCTCTCGTCTTTCGCCCAAATGGTTGCTGTTTTTCTAAAGGGAAGTAACAATAGGGGTCTTAGCCCTCTCTCTGGTAGAGCAGCGATACTAATGGTATTTCATTTTGTGTACCGTCAGACCCCGTTTGTCTGGATGGGCAGACCTCATTTCACCCCGCTGACCTTGTTCCCGGCCCCCGTACTCAGGCGATCAGGCCCTCAGACGCCCCTCTTCCTTAATCTTCCGGAAAACTCCTTAAACTCTCACATTTAGACAGGCAAATCTCAGCTTACACAAAAGCAACCCATCCCAGGGCCGTGGAGTCACAGGACCCCAGTCGACCTACACTGGATCAAGGCGACAGAGGGTCTTACATGCCTCTCAGAAGGGCAGTTTCTTCCTGAGAGGAAACTGGCATAATCTACTGCGACGTTAAAGAGGGTATGAGTGAGTGGAACTCTTAAGAAGGAACTTTTTGTAAATATTAAACAGCAAGTTAGAGCAGTAGGGTTTCTGTCATTTTGTCTTTCATTTTATTAGGGTTTCAAGGTTGAACTAGAGATATTTTGTAAAGTTCTTCAGTGTTTGGAGTTGAAATTAATTTTTAAACAAAAGTTTTTGTTTAAAATGTCGTTGATCACATCAGTCGGAACTAACAGGGTTTGTGTTGTTTTTTGAGAACAATTTAATGGTTTTTGAAGGATTGGACAGTACAAATGATTCTAGACATGAATATGCACATGCAGTTGACATGTAAGTGTAGCAAAGTGCAGTTTTTCATTTCTTAGTTATTAGGGGACACAGCACCAAAAACAGCCCATTAAGTTGTAAGGGTCAGAGAGGGAAAAGTGGTCATAAAAAGCTTCATTATTACTTCAAGTCATAAACACTAAGGTGAATCCACAGGTGAATCACGGAATAAAATAAAATAAAATTGTATGACCATTTTAAATTAGAAAGTTAATTCACCTTTTTGCTCAGGTTATAAATATGAAAATAATTATGTTCCTGAAGGTGCACATGACCCTTTACCTCTAGTTATTATTATTATTATTATTATTATTATTGTTGTTGTTGTTATAATTATACAAATGATATATGTATATTTATATATTTTAACAGTCAAAAAATTAAGTTAAAACAAAATGCCTTAATCTTAAATTATTATAATTATTAATTTAAAATGTAAAATATATATTTAATATATAAATAATAATAATAAATACTAAATACACATTTTTTAAAATACATTAATTTGTGGTCTCAAAAACTTTGTAGCTTTATCATTTCATCATAAGTTCTTGCAAAACATTTCTCTCTTACTTCAGGTCTGTGTGTGTGTGTGTGTGTGTGTGTGTGTGTGTGCATGTGAATGTGTGTGTTCAGTATGGATGGTACCAAGTCTCGTGTGATCTAGCCCTACTGCTGTTTTACCCATGACTCTCTGATCTAGTGTGTTACCAGTCTATGTAAGGGGCCCTTATCAGCTCCAGACTGTGGTATGTGCCATCAAAGGCCATGTGACATATGGAACGTATCCAACGCTGCTGGCGCGTTCAACGCACTCCTAACAAAGAGAACCTATCTGACCTTGCCCATCTGTTTGTTATCATTAACAGGTTTATTCCTTATTTAATTTTTAGTTTGTTCATTTGTTGGATCGCTTGAGAGATGCGCACATGGTTTAATCCTCTTCCTCACTTGGCCAGAGGCTGAGAGTCTTTGACAAAGTCACCAAAGTCAGCACGGACTCAGGTGTGTGTGTGTGTGTGTACTCACCTTCAAAGCTTGGCACATTGAAATATTCCGACATCCTTTCAAATATCAAAGAGAGAAAATCCTGCATACGGAGCTGCTCTGTTAATTAGATACTTCATTAAAGCTAACAAGAAATTACCATTTATTTCCAAACAGATCTAAATTGGCCGGTTTTTGCATCGTTAATCAGTGCGAGTTTAAACAAACCTGGAATTAAAACTCAAAAATGTCTTGTACATAGTTGTTTATATAAATAATGTGTATATGTTTGTTTGTTTAGTTATTAGTTTAATCTAGAATTAAGCAGCGGTAATGAATATTGCTGATAAGTGCATCACAAGAAATATATTACAGTACAGCCTAACATTTTAACATTTAATGTACGCATCAGAATGCCAACCTGATATTAATTTAAATAAACATATTCAGTAAATGTATGCATCTGTTTATTTTATTTGTTTATTCTAGAGACATTTGTAAAGTAACTGACAGTCATGAATATTAATGATGGATATGCTGCAGAAAATATACTAGTCAAATGCTGTATTTACAAGTCCATGCGTCTGGTAATTTATTTGTTTGTTTACATATGGATAAGAGGTAAAGAATATCAGTGATCAGTATAGTTTGCAAAAAGTTGCACAAATGAGAAGTTTCTCTAGTATCTTTATTTAATAATGAAGTTCCTTTAATCATGTGCATTTGTTTATCTATAAATTGTATAAATATGTATTTATTCATTTAAAATTAACAATAAAAATAATGCTCATATAACATATTAGAACCTTGTGTTTGCACTATATGTATTTTATATATTAGACTTATACATTGTTGTATTTTATTTTATTATTATTATTGTCTGTTCAGAACAACACTAGCACATTGCCCAAGACAAATTTCCCTTCGGTGACAAATAAAGTTTATCCTTATCCTTAAACCAAATCATTCATTAAAGTTAATAAACAAACAAAATAATAAAATAAATAAACAAATAAATAAATACATTTGTTCTGTTTTTACAGTGTTAATAAACAGACTTGAAAATAAAGTTGCTGTTTTTTTGTAAAAAAACAAAAACAAAAAAAAAACACATTGTTTCTGGAAATATATGTAGCCCATATTTGTTTATTTGTTTGTTTATTCATTCTAGAGAGGACTAACCAGCAATAATGACTACCAGTAACAAACATTTAGCAAAACACATACAGGGAAACATTCAACATCTCAGCATAAAAAAGAGATGTTTGGTAAATAACCAGCAGGTTTGTGTGAAACAAACTGAAGGAACGTTTAAGATCTTGTTCTTTTATCACCGCCACAGAACGGCAGACTGACGTTTGTTTAGCTAGCATCTGCAAGTCACCCGTCCTCAGACAAACATCTCGACACACCCCATTCTTCAGTAAAAACAACACGCACCCGGATGAATCAACTATGCGTGACAGCACAGCAGCATCAGATAGCGACAGCAGAGTCAAAACAAATAAACTAATCCAGCGCCAAATACGACTGTAAAAAGTGTGCTGCTCAGACTAGCAGTTGCGCTTCTCTCGGGGATAAACGACAAACAGAATAAAGCTGTGTGAGTGAAGCGTGTCGCTCTTAGACTCCTGCTTTCATCACCTCCCCTTCATACACAATAGAAGCGCTCACGGGCGGTGCAGGTAATGAGGTGGGAGAGAGAGCGCATTTAGTTAGGCCGGGACAGACGTGAGCTTGCTTTATCTTATATTCAGACTCGCACCTCAATGTCTGTGCCAGCTCAAATACACACACAAACAGAAACAGAGCTTTCTATACAGAGCGAAGGCCTGTCAGTGCTGATATTTGCAAAGATAGGAAATCTTTTGGATCTGCACCGCCTCCAGCCCTGCTTTTGGAGCATTGTTCCTGAATTAGTTTGTAATTGAGGGTGTGGGGTTTTTCCACCCTTCCTTTGAAACACACAAATGCAGTGCTTGCTTTGTTTCTTGCAGTGTGCACACAGCAAAGATCACTCAGCAGTGAAGATGCTGTATTAGAGCTGCTATTTGTCTTTCTTTTATACAAGCAAACACATTCTTGTAGCAAAGTACATCCATCATTGTGTCCCTCAGTCATGCCACTGAAAAAGGTAAAAGGTGCATGGTTGTTGTCATCTACAAGCACACACACACACACACACACACACACACACACACACACACACACACACACACACACACACACATACACACACACACACACACACACAAACACAATCTTTATTTTCAATCTAAATATATTCACCCAACAATATATATATTGTATGATTGGAAATTTATTTTATTGCTCTTGAAACACATTTTGTAATACAATTTTTATAATTTTAATATCTATTTTCACTTTTCTTTTCTTTTCTTTCAAATGCACAGTTTACAACATATAATTAGCATTTTTTAAAGGTATTAAGGGTGTTTATCTCTATGGGTAAGACTGTAATAAAATCTATATTAGTACATATTTATAAATCAAAAATTGTATATCATGCAGACCATTGGGGTTTGTATCATTTACATTAATGTTTACATACATGTTAGTATTAGCATGAATCCATGTTATTACCAGTCTCATACCGAATCTATTGACAGTTATTGTGTTGGGAGTGAAATGGGGTGATTCTTGAAGAAGTTCTATAAGTAATTTTAACCTAAAAAGCAATGGACACTAAGTACGCTAGGACTTTCGATAGTGTAGAAACAATATTGTAGACTTCTTTTAAGTGCATATGTGTTTTAGTGCAGGAGTCAGATAGATGACAGGAATTTTAATTGTTAGAGACACAGACATTAAAGGAAATGGAAGGGAAGGCCGTGCGTGAGCATCTTTCGTTAACTGTTATGGATTAATCGACCCTCCCTTGCAGTTAATGAGCTGCAGTGCTTAAAGAGAGACCAGCTCTTAGCAAGACAAAGCTAATAGCTGAGGCGAGTTTCATTACAGCCGGAGCGAGGTTTTTACCACCTCACATGTCAGAATGCTTCTTTTAAAATTCACAATGCCACTCTAAGTGTCTTATAATCACTGGAGCTCGTTTTGGGCAGGTAGGCTGGAAAGATAGGAGAGATCGATTGTATCGGTGAGCTGATTCTTGGGAAGAGAGTGGCCCTCTTTATTAAACCATTCTCGGTTAATTGCTACATCTATTTTAGATTTATTTTTGCCCGTTTTACCATTATATTGAATTTTATCAGGAAATTACACAAGTCAGAGTCGGGATGAGAACAGGGTAACCAGATGACCTTGATAAAGATGTTGTAGGTTGCCGGTATGTTGGCGTTTTTATTATGTGTACAGTGATACTTAATTACAGGTGAGCAGAATTCAGATCCGGCCCTTGGTTTATAATGTTTCCTTGTGAGTTCAGTGGAAGACCTAAGTCAAACATGTTAGTAACGTAAGGAGACTTGTTTACACCCTGACATACAAAATGTAAATATAATACAGAATTGCGGATATAGGGCACTATTTTAATGATATGAGCGCATGGTCTAAAGTGCAAGGTGCAGGTGCACTTAGGGTGTTTTGAATCCACTTTGTCTAGTATATTGACAGGAAAAATGGTCTGTGCTCCTGGCACATGGTCTAAAAGGGTTGTCCCTATTCTCTTAATGAGCAATGGGTGTGTTTTTGGGCATAACGTGTAATAAATAAATTAGGGTCTCATCTCCCAATCCCTTTAAGAGCGAGGCGCCATGGTGGATTCTCTATTTACACGGTGGAATTTTATGGCGCACAGACTGAATGCGGCTCCAGAGAGCAAACGGATAGATAGGCTAATTCTGATACATGCAATGACTATTCATTATGACATGTATGACATTTTTATGTTTATGTAGCCTACATAATAATATTCTTTTACAGTGTAATCCTTTAATTTTTTATATTTTTGCATTTTTGTGTGCTGAGAATTGCGTCGGGCTGAAACTAGCAAGAACACTTGTGCCACACCTTGTGTGCATTTTCTACTAACATGCTCTTTAAATAACAAAACAATATATATATAATATTGCGCCATTGACTTTAAACCAGGTTTGAGTTGGTCTATGGTACAGTCTATTTTCTGTAACTCAAAATAGCAACACGCCAAAAATGCACCTGAACACACCTCTTTTTTTGACCAGCACCCCCATGGGCACACAAATGGGTGCAAATGCATTTGCTATATAAACAACGCGGCGCAGGAAGCGCTGAAACTAGCAAGACCTCTTGCACCGCACCTTGCACCACATTGCGCCAAATTGAGATTTATACATCATCTAAATGCCCTTTCCATTGATGCATGGTTTTTTAGGATCAGACAATATTTGGCCGAGATGCAACTATTGCCTTTAAAGTTGTCCAAATGAATACTTAGCAACACATATTACAAAACAAAAATGAAGTTTTTATATATTTACGGTAGGAAATTTACAAAATATCTTCATGGAACATGATCTTTACTTAATACCCTAATGATTTTGGGCATAAAAGAAAAATCTATAATTTTGACCCATACAATGTTTTTTTTCTTTTTTTTTTGGCTATTGCTAAAAATATATTTCAGCGACTTAAGAGGTTTTGTGATCCAGGGTCACAAATGTCTGTTAAAGACCTACATTTCTAGCAATCAAGCTAAAGTCATGACTAATTATCATGACAAATGGCATCATGAAAAATGGCATCTTGTAAGGGCCCAATTTTAATGATCTAAACGCAAAGTGTAAAGCGCACAGCGCAGGTGCACTCAGGGCGTGTCCAAATCCACTTTTGCTATTTTAACGATTGGCGCTCCCGGGCGCATTGTCTAAACAGGTTGTCCCTATTCTCTTAATGAGTAATGGGTGTTTTTTGGGCGTAACGTGCAATAAACCAATCAGAGTCTCATCTTCCATTCTCTTTAAGAGCCAATTGCACTCGTGCCATGATGGATTTTGCTATTTATTTTGACCAAGAAGGAGAGTGATGGGGTGCTGCGCCAGATGACCTGGCCTCCACAGTCACCGGACCTGAACCCAATCGAGATGGTTTACTATAACTATAAACAAAACAGCATCATATATACATGCATAGTTTAATACAGAGCACGGAAAGCCAATCACAGAGTCCATTTTACATTTAAAAACATGAGATGCAGTGGGATGGGAAAAACCCACCATAAATTCTCGTTCTAAACATCCGGCTCTCTTGTGAGAGACGCGAGTGTGCGAAATGCGTTCTACAGGGATGCAAACAGCGCGCTTTTCGGCGCCTCGCGCTTTTTCACTTCAGTTTGGGTGACTTGGGTCTGAGAGGGTCTGATTATAATTTCACAAAGTCATCTGAAGCCATTCCATAGCTTAATGTGAGGGACAGAAGTCTATTTACATCATTAAATTAAAGTTTACGGAAACTCGTTTTCCCTCCTCTTCGGCTGTCAATCATTCTCCATTCAGTATTCAAACAGAGCGCGCGCCTCGTGCGGTTACGTGTAGGATACATGGTAAAACTGTCCAATATGATATATTCACAGTATAATGCTTGATCTGTAGATAAAAGGCTGTGGATTTGCATAAAATGACTTTATTGTGTGTATTTGTATTTCATATTTGTTGCTGTTTTAATGACTCGCTACCATGTGCCTGCTAAGTTAGATCACACACATCACAAGGACTATGAATCGGCATCAAACGCACAACAACTGGAATTTAAAACTGTGAAGAAACAAATGATCAATAAAGTGTTGGACAGATATACACTAGGATCTGTGCGCTCGACATTTCTTCACTTTGTGCCGTGAACTTTTAAATGCGCACTTTTTCAGCGCAGCACACTGTGACCCCATTTTGCTTTGAGCACATCATTCTGCACCCGCGATGCGCATACGCGCTTTGTGCGCTGTGTTTTGAAGCGTTTCATATTATCATGGTTTTGCGCACTGAAAGATTATTAAAAGCCTATATTTTTTATACCTAGTCTACACAATACATTTAAAATAAGCATAATTTAATTGTATATTATTTATGTGTAGTGTAGGCTATATAAATATACTATATACTAATAGTAATTTGTTTTTATCAACATGTTTAGATTTTTTCAAGAATTCTTTTTTGCTGCTCATTTATACACTCACTCACTAAGTTTAATAAAAATACATAATACATTTATGTAATATTTAAAGGTGTTAACTGTAATCTTACAATGCAAAATGATAACTTACAAAGGATTAAATTCATCACAATTATGTAAGTATCTGGATATTTGCCACGGGGCGAGGGCTTCAATAACCTCTCTCTTTTTTGACCATACATGTGTTTGCATCCCTGGTTCTATGTGAACAGCTTGATTTAGGTTTTGATGTAAACAACATCTTCTCCACATTGTTGTTCTTTTTTCCACAATATTTTGAAAGAACATCGCTGCAGCACTGCATCTAGTGGCTTTAACTGGAAAGGCTAACAAGAAAATTATAATGCAATGAAACTTACATTGTCATCGCATTTCGAGCTGCACTGATAAAGGCCAAAATATACTTGGGCCGTCGGCATTCACGCACCGTCTGCAATATGTCATTTTCATCATCAAGAGGGCTCGCGGACAGCTGCACACCCCGCCCGCGTGCAGGCAATTTATGAGACGTACAACAGTGCATGCACGAGGTGAATGATGAGACAGAAGTGGTACTGCGTGTCGAGCTCATCCGCCTTTGGAAAGTTTGGAATGTGAAGTATACCCGGGCAGGGCCTTAAAGCAGCCTCCTTTTTTATTTAAAATTCGACGAATATTCGAAAATCTTTTTTTTTTTTTTTGACAGCCCTAACGTTACTAGGTATGTCCAGATACTGTTTTTTTATGATAAAGTTATGTAAAATAACTGCTCAGTGCTGCTGCAACAAACAACTCTACTAATGCTAACTTAATTCTATATAAACTACAGTATATAACAGCATAGGCTTATTAGTTACTAGCCTAAACTGGACGGAGACAAGAAGCGCCCTGTAACTCACTGACCTGCCTGCGTTCACAATTCACACGGTTCAGATGGGAGGGGGAACGGCTGACTACACAGTTTATGGGAATAAATTGTGTATCTCCCTCACAATTGTCACAAAAAAACTAACTAAACTGTCTGTCTGGTCTCTCTGCGAGTTGCTTTGCGAGATCATGCGGCACAATTTTTTTTCCTCACTGCTGCACTACTGCGTGAGAATATGGGGGTGTGGCATGAGAGCGTGAGAATTGGGTCAATTGCGTGAGTCTCACGCTGAATGCGTGAGAGTTGGCACCCTTGGTAAAGGCAGAGGTTTTACTGAGATAACAGATGATATCTTGAACCAATGAAAGCTGTCTTGCTGTTAGATAAAATATTTTCTGTGTGTAAATGTTTTGGGTTAATAGTTTTATCGAACGATTGAAATGAATGTTATTAAATAACTGGTTGCTGAATGGAATATTCTGGGTGTCTGTACATAATGTTGATTACCATAATTTGGACTCGTCCAAAGCTAAATAAATAAATAAGGCTACAATTCAGTACTTACAATGGAAAAAAATGAGCTTGATTTTTGAAAGATTTGAAAGTAAAGATTTGGAAATAAATATGAAGCTTATTTTATACACTTACGTACATTCGTTATTCTGTACAAACCTGTGTAGTCGAGCTGTAAAGCTGATTATTTTTACAGTTGTTTTAGTTGTTAGTTATACAGTTGTGTGACATTGAGTAAGCATTTTCTTTTTGTAAGAATTTTTTTTTCTCAGTAAGCAATTTTTATAAACTACAACTGTTTACTTATTTGATTAATTTTCTGTTAATGTTCTGTTAATATTAATAATCAGATCTAGCTTTCTTTTAGCAGCAAACAAATCCATCAAACAAACAGTGGAAATAATAATAATAATACAATTACTCAATTACATCTCAGATTTTATTTTGTCTTTTTCTAATGACAAAGGGGAACAAGTGGAAATACATTTTCATAGTAATTGACATTATGCCACAAAATGCTGCTCTTAGATTATGTTTAACATGGAATATACCTTCATTCTGTCTTGTATCATAAGAGTGTGTTTAATACTTTTGAAATGCATGCACTGTATAAATAAGTTCAAATACAGAGAGAGGAGTGATTTGGAGGGAGAGAGTTCATGTCAGAGGCTCTGTGTCGCACACTGCCAACTCTCAACTCTGCCAGAATACTACTATCTCGCTTGCTGTCTATCCTAATCTCAAAAATAAGTGGAAATATAGAATAGAGAGATTTCGGTGACCGTGTCTGATGATTTAGTCATCAAGAAGACTTTTTCAAGTGTGAAACTGTTAGTGTTTACTGTTAGTTAGGAGATGCTGGGAGAGGCCATTGAGTTGAGAGCTGTAGCGTTGTCGTGGCAACAGCCTGCTGAGGGCTGTCAGGTTTTCAATCAGGTCCTGTGAGTCACAACACGAATGGTAAAAACACACATGTGCTCACATACACACTTCACACTCTGAGATACAAATGTCAATAACCTGCCGTTCATTTAAGTGTGGCTTAATTTACATCAAATTTGTCACTAAAGAAGGTGTATACATTGGCATTTTTTCTGGTTATGCTTAAACTAAGTAAAAAAAAAAATAGAAAGAACATAATTCTTGGTATTTTCTCTGAAAACCAGATGGAAAATCAGAGAAAAGCTGTTTACTTTCCAAATATAATTTCACATGTCGTTTGAAGCAAAACAAGATCTTCTCTTGAGTGCGTGTGTGGTTTTGAATGAATGGATGTTCACTTGTTTGCTCTTGTCAATTCATATAAAGCATGCTGCAGCCTAATGCTTTTACTTTCTGACAGATGAAATGGATGATTTAGACTTTGAGATTGTGGTTTGCGTATTTTCATCAGGGCATGTTAGGAAACAAATGAAGTGCATTAAATGACATGCATCTGCGTGGCGATGACGGCTCTGGAGCAGAGCTTAGATTCCAAGAAAAGGGATTTTAAGACAGGCAGAGGTAATGACGGCTCCTCACATCTGATCACGCACAATCGCAGTAATCCATTCTCTCTGCCTGTGACGGTGAAACTCACTTTGGTCTGGTCAGCTCCATTCATCACTGTCACACTGTGCTAAGAAGGAAAATACACAAGAGTGGTCACACTCACACACACACACACACACACACACACACATATATATATATATATATATATATATATATATATATATATATATATATATATATATATATATATACTAGCTTGCACTTTTGCACAAAGATGAGCAAAAATGCACTCTAAGGCTGTTTGTCTCTCTCACTCACAGACATAGATACAATGAGGCTGCTGTGTGAAAAGCTGACACAGATTAGTGTCTCCTAAAGGGCACTGTTACATCCAAAATGGCAAGTCAGCAGAGGTTATGACCTTTGACCCTGTGTGTGTCTGATGACAGGCCCTGTCTCTGATGAGCAACAGACTGAGGTAATGAGTGCAAGTCAGAAACAAACAAGAATACACACAGACACACACACATGATAGATAGATAGATAGATAGATAGATAGATAGATAGATAGATAGATAGATAGATAGATAGATAGATAGATAGATAGATAGATAGATAGATAGAAAGAAAGAATGTGCAGAAGCATGGCAACTAAACTGTTAAGTGGTGTTAAGCATTATGCAAACACACAGTCACATGATGCGCGGCCTACCAATGGAAGCACAGACAATGTAGTTCACATGGCGATATAGTATAGCGACCTCGAACGATGTAATCGCTGTTGGTGTGAACGGCCTTTTTGACTTCAACAGCGGTCTTTCTCTACCTTTCTCTATCTGCTCCATCTGATAGCTGCAGATTTAATTTAGCTTATCTTCCCTCCCTCTTTATGGCTGAATATATGCAGATCATGATTTTCATTAACATTACAGATGAAGAATTTCCCGCAAGGCTAAACGTTCTGCCTGTGGATGTGACTCACTTTGTAAAGTGCTTTTGTTGTGAGATATTTGAGATTCCTTCAACCGAAGTTAATCAAAAAAGGCTGTGGAAAAGGCCATGATGTTCTTTGCCCTCCCCGACCTCACACCCCCCATTACATGAATATGCAAACTCATGTAGCTTATTTCCTTTAGAATTCATTTCCATTTTCAATTACGGTGTATGAAGTGCAGTCTCACGCTTTTAATAACGTACGTGCGTGAGAGCAGAATGGCTGAACTATAATCTAGACATAGCAGTTGTATTGCTTTTTACTTACACGCGCTGTAAGGCAAGATAAAACTCAAACGGTTTCCTTGAACTTTAAATTGGACTCATTAAAACATCACTTAAAGAAAAAAAAAGAGGGTTGTTTTCTGTGAGGCTGAGATCAGAGGGTTTTGGTTAAGTCTTTTGCTTTGGTTTGTTTGTTTGTTGTTTGTGAGAGGCTAGTGAAATTTGTGTGGGAATCGCTGGGTGATGAAGCTAACACGATGGACTCTGACTAAGTGGCTGTCTCAGCTTCAGACGACTCGCCTACGAACCGTTCTTGGGTCCTCTGATGCATATTTCACATAAAAATGGCAAGAGCCTTCGCAAAGCATCAGTGAATGATCAGTTATGCGGGTTTGATGCGGATTTTGGCAACTAGGTTGCAGGTAATCTTTTCAGTGCCTGATTAGAAATCTTGCATAATCACCTTTTGATGTATGTTTTCAGAATGAAATTATAGTTTAAAAGACATTAAAGATCTTACCATTGGTTTCACCTATAAACCGCAACCCCTAATTCCCCCCTTCACTTAATGACAAAGCATTTAACATTTGGCAGAGAGCAGGGATTTCAGTTGTCAATGATATTTACATGGATAATATTTTTCCCTGTTTTTCTCAATTGACACAAAAATCCTCTCTCCCTAGTGCACAATTTTTTAGATTTTTGCAACTTCGAAATTTGGTTAAAAACTCTTAATCTTCCCCCAAAATCTACGCTCGATCAGATTCTTGAAGTAGCCTTAAATAAAAGAGGTGTGTTGTCTACGCTATACAAGCTAATTTCCTCCATTTCCACTTCCTCTCTCTCTTTTATTAAACAACAATGGGAGTCGTGGGGGTCCTCTCTGTGACCATTGCCCCGGCAGACTTAATGCATATGTTTTGGACATGTCCATCGTTAAATTCTTTTTGGCTATCAATCTTTAATTGTTTTTCTTTAGTGACAAAGAAACAGATTGAGCCTTGCCCGTTGGTAGCACTTTTTGGACTTTCGTCAAAAGTCACTGATTTGCCTGGAAATACTGCAAAGTCCTTTGCTTTTTTAACATTATTAGCCAGACGGCGCATTCTCCTGCTGTGGAAACAAAAACTCCCTCCATCTTTCGATGACTGGTTGAAAGATGTCATGAGTTTCATTCATTTGGAAAAAATTAGGTATATGTTAAAGGGTAACACTGGTATGTTTTCTGAGATCTGGAATCCCTTTATTGTTTATTTTTCTGAATATAACTGTACTGGAATGTCAAATTAAGGATTAAGATTTTATTATTTTTTGTGATAATGCTTGACATTCTTTATATTACAGTAGGTATTGTGTTTTTTTTAATGTTCTATTTGGTTTAGCTACATTTTAATTTCTTATTATAATTTTTATCTTAATTTATTATTGTTATTTACTTTTTTTTCTTCTAGGGGTGGGAAGGGGTATAAAAAAGTATATGTATTTTTTCAGGATTCTCCTGTATCTTTATCCGGTTATTGTAAAAGTTCAATAAATAGAATAATAAAAAAAAAAATCTTATGCCGTAGAAGTTATAGATAGAACAATTAAACATTACTCATGATTTTTAATTGTTGTAGCTGGTGTTCTTTTTATCGCACTCAAAAAAGCAAAAATACAGAACATTTCTGACAATGTATATATTTGCAAAACTATAAAGGTAGAAGTAAAATTTTTGGGTAAAAAAAAAAAATTCAGATTATGGCTAATATTTTATACAAGTACTATTTTGTATACATAAATGTAAGAAAACTCTACACTAAACACACAAAATAATAAATAATATCAATTAAAAATACTAAATTAAAATATACAATTAATTTTAAAATCTATTATAGCAAAAATTAAATATATAAAAAATAGAAAATTAAAATATATAATATTCAATATTTACTGACATAAAAAAAACACACACAAAAACGTATACGTACTGATAAATCATGCATGGCTATTGAAAGACATATTTAAAGGGATAATTCAACCAAAAATCAACATTTTGCCATAATTTACTCATCACTTAAGTAATCACATAAAACCTGTTTGACTTTATTTCTTGTGTGGAACACAGAATAAGAATTTAATTTAATTTTATTTTTTGTCCATTAAATGGAAGTCAGTGGTCGCCAAAACAGTTTAGTTACCAACATTTTTGAAAATAACTTCTTTTGTTTTCAAGAGAACAAAGAAACTAATACAGGTTTGGAACAAATTGTCCCATTAAGAGTTTTGATTGACATTTACTCTCATATAAAGAAGATATCCTTTGCTGTTCGCTTTGCTTTTGTAAGAAATCAAATTGCGCTTGATTGTTTAACATATCATTCTTTCTGTAAAATTGGGTGATGCTATGTAAACCAGCTCCATACTGCTATAGTCCAAAGCCTGGCTACACGAGAGTACATATAAACATGCTCAATCGAAAACCTGCTCTATTGACTGATGTTTCAGCAGCCATGCATGAGCGATGTTTCTTTTCCCTGCTCGCTGTAATGGCTTTATTGCTCTTTTGAGGAATAAACGCCCGTTCCTCCCAGCCCGGCCTGAATGAGTCCGCCTGCGAGCTGGGCTTTGTGCCAGCTGTTCTCAGCTTTCAGCAACATGGCTTCTCTCGCCACGGCTGAGATTGAACAGAAAAGCTGGCTGGATTTTTCTCTTTCTGTGTCTACTTTGATAGAACGCTGTGGAGAGACATCCCCGCGCTAATTAATGCGCTTAACGCTAGAGCCACGTGCTCCTAATGTGCAAGGTCAATTAGAAAAAGTTTGTAGCGTTAATGCCAAATTAAAACCCAGTCCCACTGCACGTTCCGGGAGCTTTTTTTCTATCTTTTGTTGTTCGTAGATTTTTTTTTTCATGCCTCGTTCCCTCGTTTCTTGTCCTCGGTTCCTTTCCGTCATCGTTTCTTGCCGAGTTGACCCTTGTAGCGCCTGGGACCGAAAGAAAGGGACCTGAATTAATTTATGTCATGCTGAACAGGCGCAAGATAATTAGCGGAAAATGTCGCAGCGAGAATAGCATTTTGCAGTGTCAGAAAGCCAGTGGACATGTAGGTTCGTGTGGGAGTGTGTTTTATTTATGTGTGTGTGCTTTAAGAATGTGCTCCAAAGGCATAAAGATGCATTTTTAACTGTGTTTGCACACGCACACTCTCTCACATTGACTTTGAGCCATTCACAGTAGCTGATTCAGCTCTAGACGCTCCATATTAAACAGTAGCTTAAACTGTAAACAGCAGCCTGAGGGACGATACACAGTCTCACACCATTACGTTACACCAACACATTTACTGTGGATTTTATTTATTTATTTACTTTTTACTGCCATTTTAATTTTTAGTTTTAGTCTGTATTTTATTAATATTTAATAAAATAAAATATATTATTAAATATATTTTATTTATATCCATCCATCCATCCATCCAACCAACCAACCTTCCATCTGTCTGTGTTATGTTAATTCTTTTTTTTATTTTTATTATTTGTTTATAGTTATACAGTAACAAAACCGTGGTACAGGTGTCCCATAGCAGTATACACAGTCATCCATCATACAGTCCATCATACAATTATACAATGATAGTTCAAGGGTTGAATGAAGGGCAATAGCACCAGTCCAAACAAAAATCAAGAAATAAAGACAATCAACATACTTTCTCAAGGAAATTCCAAAGAGGGGACCAAACACGCCAAAAGTCGTTAGACTTCCGGTGTAAATCACAGGTTAGTTTTTCTAAAGGTAGATATGTGGCAACTCAACCACATATTGACGGAAGGGACATGACGAGTGGACCACAACAAAAGTATACATTTTCTCGCCAAAAATGTAACACACATTCTTGATCGTGGTTGAGATGTAATTCAGCTTTACAGTTCAAGAGATAGATACTTGGGGATAAAGCAAAAGATTTACCAATAATCTTCTGAACAGCTTTATGTATCTCTTTCCAGTAAGTCTTGATCATGTCACAGTCCCAAAACACATGCATGACCGTACCAATATTAGACTTACATTTTGAAACACAGTTGGGGAACATTAGGAAAGATCTTGTGGAGGCGAATCGGCGTTAAATAAGTCCTGTAAATGAACTTGAAGCTTTGCTCATGGTTTGATATTGATGCGCCTCTAAAGTAGATGCCAGAACAGGCCGAAACCCAATCCTCGTCACTGAGATTAGTTCCAAAATCTTTTTCCCATACTAGTTTCAAAGGATCTAAGGAGGAGGAACCGACATTAGAAAACATGTCGTAAAAAACAGAGATCCTATTTTTAAGAGAAACTGAAGAGTACAGTTGTTTTTTCTATGTCAAAGAGATCTAAGCGTATTCTCTCATCCTTTAGAAGTGATTCCAGAAAATGTCGTAGTTGCAAAAATGTGTAGAAATCCTTATTAGGTAAATTAAATTCCTGTTTTAACAATTGAAAGGATTTGAGATGGCCCTGGTCAAATAGCTGACCTAGCTCCAAAATTCCCCTCAATCTCCAAGAACGAAAACCAATGTTCTGGATAGCAGGGGGTAGATCAGGGTTGAATGAAATTGGAGATTTTAAAGATGGGATGCTTGGAATGTTCAAATACTTTAAAATATCTTTCCATGCTAGGAGAGTGTTTGATATCGTAACAATATTAGATACTGATTCAATTATGTACATTGTAAATAAATGGTAGGGTACACAACAAATTTGGAAAACATCGCAAAGCCTCAATCCCTACCCACTGTGAATCCATTCTGTTTAGAAACCAATTGATCATATTTTTAATCTGGGCCGGAAATTAGGGAGTGCGACCCCTCCTAATTCTCTGGGTTTCAGTAAAATAGAAAATTTGAGTCTAGGCTTTTTTTTATTCCAGATAAATTTTGATATAATGGAGTTTACATTTTTAAAGAAAACAGCAGTTAAATAACAGGGCAGATTTTGAAATAAAAAACCTAGGTAAGATGTTCATCTTTATGACGTTAATCTTGCCCAAAAAAGAAATTTGACCAGTCGGACAGGTCCTGGCAAATTTTGGTAACTAATGGGGGTGTAATTAGCTTTGAATAAATCACACAAATTGGGTGTAATGTTTATTCCAAATTTTGAAAACCTGAGGGAGCAGAGCGAAACGGAGAGCCCAAAGCAGCTTCGGGGGGAGCATACAGGTATAAAGCCTGAGATTTATTCAGATTAATTTTATACCCAGAGAAAGTACTGTATTCACTAATAATCGAGAGAATTGTGTCAATGGAAGTCTCTGTATATTTGAAATATAATAACACATCATCGGCATAAAGAGAAATACGATGCTCTTCTGAGTCTTCTCTGATACCCTGTATATTAGTATTGGCCCTCATTGCTGCAGCCAGAGGTTCAATTACCAAAGAAAATAAAAGAGGTGAGAGTGGACAACCTTGGCGGCAGCCTCTACCAACCGGAAATCTGCCAGACACTAGCCGGTTCGTATTAACTGCAGCCATAGGCTGGGAATAAAAGAGTTTAATCAAATTATTAAAATTGTGCCCCAAATTTATCTTTTCTAATATGGCAAAAAGAAAAGGCCACTCCACCCTATCGAATGCCTTTTCGGCATCAAGCGAAACAATTAATGTGGCATCCTTGGTCGTATGTACGTACATAATCTAGAATATTCAGTAATCTACGGATATTGTCAGAACCATATCTGGATTTTTCAAACCCGGTCTGATCAGGGGAAATGATAGAAGGAAGGACGGATTCGAGGCGTCGAGACATTGCTTTAGCTATGATTTTGTAATCTACATTCAATAAACTGATCGGGCGGTAAGAGGAGCAATCCAAAGGGTCTTTATTTTTTTTTTAAATGAGGCTGATGACGGCAGAGGACCAAGACTCAGGCATTGAGTTTAGCTCTGAAAGGTTGTTAATTGCAGGTATTAGATTTGGGCTAATATCTTGCCAAAATTGCTTGTAGAATTCAAGCGGGAACCCATCTGGGCCTGGGGCTTTGCCTGATGGCATGGACTGAATAGCTTGCCAGATTTTCTCCTTAGTGAAGGGGGCATTTAAAAGAACTCTGTTTGTTTCAGAAACAACAGGAAGAGAAAAATGACACAGATAATCTGATATATCTTTCATTAAAGAACAGCCTTCAGCTTTGTATAAAGTCCTGTAAAAATCTGAAAAAGTATTGTTAATTGTCTGAGGATCAAAAGAGACCTTGCCCTCTGGAGTCCTGATTGCCTTTATAGCTCTTTCTTGTTGTGTTTTTTTTAAGTTGATATGCAAGTAAACTACTAGGTTTATTTCCGAATTCGTAATATTTTTGCTTACTAAAAAACAGTAATTTCTTGATATGCTCTGTGTGGTCTAAATTTAATTTTGCCCTTGCTCTGTTTAGCTGAATCCAATTGGTTTGATTTAGTGTTTGTTTGTGTTGATTTTCTAGGTGAATCACCTCGGTCTCTAATTCTTTCCCTTTTTTTTGGTCTTGAGTTTACTCACTAAAGAAGAATAGGAGATAATGTGGCCCCGTAACACCGCTTTAGCAGCATCCCACTTTGTCGCTGAAGAAACTTGAGAGTTATGGTTTTCCTGCCAGTACTGAACTATTTTCTGTTTTAGGAACATACAGAAGCTGTCATTATTCAAATGTGAAACATTAAACTTCCAATAATTGGATTTAGGAATGGACAAATTGATATCAAAGTCTAAATATACAGGGCTGTGGTCAGACAAAGCAATAGGGCCAATATAGCAGGATTTCACTTGGTGAATACATTCAGATGGTGCAAAGAAATAGTCCAACCTGGAATAAGAGTTATGGGGGTGAGAATAGAATGTGTAATTTCTGTCTTTCGGGTGTAGCTCCCTCCAAATATCTGCTAGGCCTAAATCTTTACAAACATTCCGTAAAGTACGGGAGGATTTGTGACCTGTCGTGGTCTGCGGAGTGGATTTATCCAAATTATTATCAATTATACAATTAAAATCACCACCTAAGAACCCCAGGTTTCCACAAAACTGGTTAAAATGCAAAACTGTCTCAGTTGTAAAATTGGGGAAATCAATATTTGGGGCATATACATTTCCAATGCACTCCGAAAATATAGCCCGAGATTAGTGCAAATCTCCCCTCAGAGTCAGACTCTACATACAGTAATCCAGATTGAATGGAATGTTCTTGTGAATTAAAATTGCCACCCCCCTAATATTTGACGTATAAGAGGAGTAATATATCTGACCCACCCAGTCTCTTTTGAGTTTACAATGTTCAGTGTCCAATAGGTGGATTTCTTGTAACAAAGCAATGGACACATGTTCCTTTTTGAGAAATGTCAAAATTTTCTTCCTCTTTATAACGTGGCCGATACCCTTCACATTCCAAGTTACTAACTTGAGAATATCATGCATGCAAACAAAAAAAAAATTAAGATGCTGATGAGCTGATAATGATAAACGTAGATCTTGTATATAAAAGACACCAAGTTTGAACAGAACAGTACCATAAATTGAACACTGAGTTACCCCAAAAAAATCCACCCCCCCAGGTCCCATCCCCAAACGATAGGGCACAAAGAACATCATTAAGTCACAAAATGAGATAATGAACATAAATAAAGATATCATCGTAATAATGACACTGAGGAAAAAAGCCCCCTCAAGAATCGCTCCTATATAAATAAAATGCAATACGTAATTAAAATTACTAAGCCCAATGATTAAAAAAAAAAAAAATATATATATATATATATATACATATATATATATATATATATATATATATATATATATATATATATATATATTATAATAATAATAATAAATAAAAAAGGGGGTACAGGAAAGGGAAAATTGAGCCTACAACACCTAGATCCCCTTTAAAAAGAAAAAGACAGTGATCCATATTACAAGCAGCAAAAAGTAGCAACAAAAGTAATCTTAAAAACAAAGAAAATAATAAAGTATATTAAAAGAAAAAAACTACCCTTAGTCACTTACAAGTCTGGCGGGTTCAGAAGAAGAAGAAAAAATCCTCCGAAAAATATAGCGTTTATTATAGATGAAGATGAAAAAAAATATCTGTCCATAGAGTCCAGAAAAACTTTAGCCGAGTTCGGCTCATCAAACAAGCGGATCTGTCCCGAGTGTAAGCATCTTAGCCGAGCAGGGTAGGCGAATCCGCGATATATGCCACGGGAGACCATGATCTTGACCACTTAGGTGAACTCGCGTCGTTTCTGCAGGACACTCGTAGATAGGTCTGAGTAAAACCGAAGCTCTGTGCGGTCATGAATAATTTTCTTCTTCAACGCCGCCCTCAGAATAGTTTCCTTTTCTGTAAACCGCAAAAAGCGAACCAGAACACTCCTCGGGGGTGAATTCGGATTACTGGGCGCAAAAGTAGGAGATCTGTGGGCCCGTTCAATATCCAGTGTGAGAGAGTCTGCAGGCAGGTCTAGCCATTTGGGAATAGAGGAACGGAGAAATTACATGAGTGGACCGGAACCTTCCACTCTTTCTGGTAGGCCAACTATTCTCAAATTTTTTCATCGACCTCTGTTCTCTAAATCACCCACTTTTGACTGAAGTTGTTCCACTTTGGTAAGTAAATTAGCAAGTTGACTCTCGGACACTGCCACTGAGTCTTCTACAGATGAAATTCTCCCTTCAGCTTCTGTTAAATGGGTCTCAATGTTGTCAATCCTCTCAGTCAGAGCCGCAAACGAATTCTGTAGAGAGGAGATGGATCCAGCTATTCCCTCCAGGCTATTAGTTATTCCCTCAAGACGTGAACCGTTGGCTCTTATTTCAGAAAGTACCAGCGCCATGTCCGATTCAACTTCTGTTGCATTAGCGGTGAGGAATGAGTGCTCTTCTTTTTGTCTTTTTCCCTTTGCTTTCTGCGAGCGTGTTGATCCGAAAATCGGAAAATCCTTGTCCGAAGTGGGGTCAGACATGACTGAAGGTCCGTAAAATTGTTTAAAACGAAAGATTCGGAAAAAAAGGCTAATTAGTTGAATATTAGAGCGGAGCCGAGTACTCAAGCAGCCATCTCGCTCTGGGTCACGTGATGCCCCCCCACCCCCCGCTGGGTCACGTGACACCCCCCCCCCCCGTTATGTTAAATTCTAATTCTAATTTGTTTGCAGTTTTAATTTTAATTTATACAAAATAATATAGACTTGTAATATTAGCCATAACCTAAAAACTTCACCAACTCTAAACCTTAACAGCTTACATAAACAACTCAATTTAACTAAACAAACGTAAACAACACAAGCTTGTATTTTGGCCTTAGTTGCTGTTTTATGTTGAGATTTATATGTGATAAATCATTACAAAGTGATGTGTTTGTACAGTATGAAGATGTTTGTGATTATGTCAGGTAAAACAAGTTAGGTCTCTATGCAATGTAAACTGTTAACAGTCTATGAAAGATCTGAGATGTCATAACTCAAGTTGTTGTGAAGCTGTTGGTATGCGCCTGGATGTGTTGACTGCCTGGTTGGTGTGGTTGATTTTCTGGAATCAGTCTCATGGTTGTCTCCTCTGGCTTCGCCTACAGCTACAGAGATGGAGGTCTTCTCAGATAAACCACAGCAGAAGCCTGAAGCCAGGCGCTGGGCTGTTGTGTGTGTTGTGTTTGAGCACTCGCCCTCAGGGGGTGTCTGTCAGCTACAGGTACTTTACAGCAGATGTTGGTCCACTTTCAGCATTCCAGAGTCTGCAAGTTTGACGGTTCAGCAAACACAATAATCTACTACTTAGCACAAAATGAACGCTATTGTAAAAATGAGGCCTCGTACGTCTCGTGTTCTGGTAAAATATTACTACAGAAAATAATTTCAAACACACGTCACGTCACGCTTTTACAGTTGGAATTACATTCATGTACTTCCCTATTCTGTAGTATTCAGAAAGCATACTATTTATTTCCTGAGCATTATTTCTTGAGCATCAGATCAGCATATTAAAATGATTTCTGAAGGATCATGTGACACGAAAGACTGGACTAATGATGCTGAATATATATCTTTGCTGATACGTCAAATAAATCTTACCAACCCCAAGTTTTTGAATGGTAGTGTATTGTAATAATAAATATAAAATGAAAAAAATAAATAATAATAACAATAAAATTGTATGTAAAATGTATTGTTACTTAATAGTGAAAATAATAATAATTCACATTAATTAATAATTAAAAGTGTGTTTTCTTTTCGTTTGGTATGATCGCTCCATTGACTTCCATTGTAAGTGTTTTACTGTAAATGTGCTTTTGTTTTGTTTTATAGACTAAGTGATGCAGTTTAATTTGGGATATTTCTTTTTCTGGCGTGAGGATCCACGTGCAGGAGTTTTCCCGTCTTGTTTTGGCGAGTGTGAGTGGGCCGCAGGTGTCAGAGGTCGTGGCTGTGGTTCTTGTTGTCGTGGTGACAAGCAGTGCTTGTTTCGTAACTGTGAGAATGTGGCATTGTGCGGGATGAGTGAGGCAGTGGAGTGTGATTGTGTGTGTGTCATATGGGCCGGGTCAGAAGCTGTCCGTCAAACTCCCACACCTTCACACATTCTGCTGTTTGTGTGTGTGTGTGTGTGACAGAGCTCTGCACCAAATGTTCCTCTGATGTCTCTAATCACTTTGTTCTTTTCTTTTCTTTTCCTCATTCTTTACTTTTGCCTCCTTTCCTCTTCCTCTTCTTTACTTTCATTTCCTTTCCTCTTCATTTCTTCTCCCTCTTTCTCTTCCCTCATTTTCTTTCCTCTTCATCTTCTTCTTTCCTTTCCTTTCCTTTCCTTTCCTCTTCCAGTTTCCTCTTCCTCTTCTTTCCTTTCCAATTCATCTTCCTTCATTTTTTTTCTTCTTCATCTACCTTCCTTTCTTCTTCCTCGTCCTATTCTTCCTTTCCTTTCCTTTCCTTTCCTTTCCTTTCCTTTGATTCTCTTCTTCTCTCCCTTTTCTCCCTATATGTCTAATCTCCTCTCCTCCCCTTATTTATTAAATGACTAAATGAATAAGTCTGCGGGTGAGTAGATGGATAGATAAAAGAACAGAGTAATAAAGTGGACCCGACCCTGTAAACTTTTAATGAGCTGTATAGCATCTAATTAATTTTTTCAAAGGCTGCGGATATTCAGCAACAGAGGTTTGATTTCACACATGGCGCAGGTCACACTCCTTCATATGGATGGAGGTGGGGGGGTGAATTATCCTGTCCTCTCTCATTAAAGGAGAGACACACTCCCTCGCTCTCTCACACCTCCATTTATTAATCTCTGCCATACCTTCATTCATCTATCTTTATATGTAAATTGATAAGTGCAGCAATCACACCCACATCTTAAATTCCCCATATAGCTCTTGTTTGCCCCATAATTCATATTCATGAACTTGATGCATATGCATGGCATGCAAATATCAGAGCTAAGGTCCATCCAGGTCCGTCCTGACCCAAAACATCCCGCCTGTCACCGGCATAATGGCAGTTAATCAAGGTATTAACATCTTAAGATTACACTGATCTAGTGCTGACAAGATATATTTCCTGGTTGAGAATGCAAGAAACGTTGTCAACTGATCTGAATGATACACTAAAAAGAAACGAAAAGTTTTAGCTATAAGGGGATGTATTATGAACCGATGTTTAGATATTGTGTAGAAATGCTCTCTAGATTATTCTAAAACTC
The DNA here is from genome assembly GCF_963082965.1 of Carassius carassius. Taxonomy (NCBI): domain Eukaryota; kingdom Metazoa; phylum Chordata; class Actinopteri; order Cypriniformes; family Cyprinidae; genus Carassius; species Carassius carassius. The sequence continues at coordinate 5,214,208 of NC_081774.1, read as the reverse complement.
TTAAATGTACAGTAGCAAAACAATTTAATTAGTTCTAAACAACAGTTTGGTGCAAGAAACCTTGAGTAACCTTAAAAAATTGACTTCAGAGCCAAACAACAGTGTGGAATATGACTCATTTAGGATCAATATGAAATGTGCCTCTATTTTCTTCTTTTGTGTCAGCAGCAGAACACTGTGTTACATCAGTTCATGAGATCACATCAGAGAAACACAGAGTCCTGATTTCTGTGGTCATGCAGCTGAACGAGCAGAAAGTGTCCGTCTTGTATAGCTGCAGAATTAATGATAAACGAGAACAGGAATCACCTCAGCTCTTTATTCAGAGAGATAAACCCAGGATGGAAAAGTGAGCAGAATTGATTCACCACCTTCTGCTGTAATTCAGAATCTATGAATGGAAAGACCAGCGTGACCCTAATATTACACCCTCATATGGTGTGTTTTGGATGCTGATGTGCTCATTCTTATTCTTCATACTTAAATAGCTAGCTAAAAACTTAGCTTGTAAAACCATTTGGCTCAAATTCTAAGTGGGCCTGTTTAAACAAAACTGGAGATGAAGGGCAGGTGAAATGGACTGGAAGTCTAGAGATTAGTTTCTTATTATCATTTTTTTATTTTTTTAAGTTGAACTACTTGTGTTGTTGTGTCATGTCCGAGATGTCTATATAGAAAACACAAATGCTAAATGCGCTTTGTATGAACGTCCCCTTAGACTCTGTAAACCGGGGGAAAAAACAGCTTGTGTCTCCAAATCCAATCAGAAAACACTCTTTGCCTTTTTCTTTGCGTTTGCTGACATAAAGTTGGCTGACGTATCTTGGGAACACCTTTGCTCCATTTCATTTCTCTTGAAACAGGCCTCACAAACAGGAAATATCTCACCTTGCCGAACACGAGAACAAAAACAAGTTTTACTCTTTTTTTTTTTCTGAAGTAAACTGACACCGACTCTTTCAGACAGAATGTTAGCAAGGCATTGCAAAACAGTAGAGTCGTGTATCACACGGTTATAGAGGAGCATCATGGGTTCTTATAATATTGTTCCAATAGTCACCATGTTAAGGAAAGATGTTCCACTCTTGTCCAGATCCATTAAACACAATGTTATGAGATTTACTGGCCAAGAAAGTGTAATATGTCCTACTATTCCAGATTGAAATGGTTTACAAATTGTGATTTTGAAGATATTTGTTTGAAGCCATGAGGTGTAATTCAAGAGATTAACAGAATGGCTTTCTCTCTCTCTCTTAAGCTTGTCCTCCAGGAACGTTCAAGTCCAGTCAAGGGACGGGTTTGTGTCTTCAGTGTCCACCCAACAGCAGGTCCACATCTGAAGCCGCCACTATCTGCGTCTGCAGGAACGGCTACTACAGAGCAGACGGAGAGCAGCCAGACATGCCCTGCACCAGTGAGTCATTATAATCATCATCTTCATATTACTGTTATTGCCATTATCATCAGCATTAAACCAAAGCGGTCAGGTCATAACATCGATTCAGAAGCAGTTTGAGAGCACAGGTCTGCACCAGCAGTAAGTTGTGAACCAGACCGAGCCTGCTAATAAGATCTTATGGGCTGACCTGACCAGACACGTCATGCCCATTCAAGCAGTTGCATAGTTAGTTCCATTACTTATATTTACATATATGTTTTTTTTTTTTTACAGTATGTGTCTCTTTATTCACATTCACGAGGAAACCATTCTGTTTATTCTTGGACGCCTGCATTAATAGGTTTATTTGTTTCCAAAAACTTTGAACATGCTGAACTATTTTCGTTCCCATTTTCTCTCTCAGAATTAATTTTTAAATATTTATGCAGATCACATTATTGGAGCATAATAATGTCACAGTTTTTTAATGAAGAATGCTATTGGTTTAGTGTGGCCACTATAAATCAAGAAACATTTTTACAAATGTTGTCTATTTTACTTATAGTATTAAAACTCTACAGTTGCATTATATGCGACTGTATATACACAGCATTAAATGATCTCTCGTACCTTCTTACTGAATTAAAGCTGAATGAGACAGCACTACAAAAGTGGCCTTTTGTGTTTGCAGTCCAGAAGAGTGCACACTGCATTTGAAAGTCCTCTCAGCATTTTAATTCACCATTTAGAGTCTAAAATGGCATTCAGTGAAACATATACAGATGGCAATTTGCAATTTAGCCCAACACCTGCCCTCCGGAAGGCCTGTGCTAGCACCTGGTCATTTTAGTGTCTCAGACAGTGAGAAAATGATTCAAAATGACTATTTCTCTATGCAATGCTGCTTGAAATTGCTGTCAGAGTGTCTAGCAGTTACATGGAGACTTTAAAAATATGGGAAACCAGTCTGCAATCTAATTAATATGATGATTGATTGCTGAGAGTTCTCAGGAATCTGTCATGTACCGAATGACATCATCTCAACCTCAGTGAGAAGAAAACACCATCTCTTCTGTTTCTAGCACTTTTTGCCCTTTCTTTCAGCTCCTCGGGGGGTTGAGTGGACGGCTGTCTCAGTTTTGGGCTCACTGTACTCCTGTCTCTCTCTCTCTGGGGGCTCGTGGTTCTTTCTGCGGGACTAGTCCGAATCGCCTCGAGCCTCCATCAGAACTCAAATTATTTCCTCAGAAATATCTGCTGGGAGTGTGTGAGTGTGTGTGTTGATGGCTGACAGCTCACTGGTTAATTGGAGGAAGCTAGACAGCCCAATTCTCAAGATAAATTCTCCAGGAGCTATGTGGCGACCAGCTCTGTTCTGGGATTTGTGTGCATTTGTAGATAGAGCATTCTCTCTTGGATTTAGCTGTTTCGACTGGCCGAACAAGAGCAGAACTTGTTATCTGGGGCTTGGCTGGCGACAAGTCTGGGTTCGATGCAGTTAATGCGTCTAGGTTTACACGGAACGCTGGCTGCTGTGGAAGTATGTGGAAGTTTTCTTGGCTTTACTTTGAGAAGAAAGTTGTCCCCAAAAGTGAACTAAAACTATCAAAAGAGCATCCTCAATTGGAAAACTGATAAAAAAAAGAAAAGAAAAAAAATGTGTTTGTTTAAAATATATTTATTAGAAAAATAGCCAACAATCTTTAATAATAATAATTATAATAATACCTATTATTGTTGTTGTTTTTGTTGTTTATTTATGAATTATTATTTTTATTATTATTATTTCTATACATGCTGCTCTTTTAGGGGTACTGCAGGGATGTGGGTAAGGGTTAGTCTGTTGACATTATAATTAGTTTTATATAAAAACAATACAATTCCATTACTTGTCCTCAGATAAGAATATGTGTGTGCATGAAGCATTCTTTCTTGGATTAAGCAGTCTCGTTTGGCCAAACAAGAGCAGATTTTGTTATCTGAGGATTGTTTCTCTGCTGGCCAACAGAGACCAGTCTGGATTCGATGTAACTAATATGCCTCGGCTTTTATGGGACGCTGGTTACTGTGTTTGATTGTTGGATTATTTAGCTATTCCTTTGGTGCAAAATTGTTGCAAAAGTCAGCCATATCTGATCAAATCCTGGCTTTAGGGGTGTCATGGGACATACTCAATTGTAAATAAATTCATGAAGTAAATAAAGCTTTTTAGTGTTTTTTATGGTTAGAGGTAATCTGTAGTCTTTATAATTAGCTGCATTATTGTATTTTAAACAGAAAACTGAATCTGGTATACACTCTTAGAAAATAAAGGTTATTTATTATATTATATTTATTATAAACACACACACACACACACACACACACACAAACACACTTAAAGATATAAAAGCACTAAGGTGATTGCTCCTAGACAGATCCCTGGAGAACACCTCAGTGGATTTCTCTGAGCCAGTAGACACACACACACACACACACACACACAGACGGTTGACCTGCAGGAGTCAGTGTTGTGTGTACAGGTGTGGTGAACAGGACTGTAAAGCAGTGTAATTGCTTTGCTGCCGTTAATCCTCTGCCAGCGATGTCTGACTCGCTGTGATTCTGCTATGAGCTTAAGCCTGTGTACACACACAACACACACTCCCGCTCGCTTTCTTCTGCAGCCTGCGTGTTGCACAGTGCCACAAACCATCATGCACACTTAAACGGTTGTGCATACACACAAACACACACACACACACACACACACACACACACACACACACACAGAGTGAGGCCCTAAAAAGTCAAACATCTGCAAACAAATGATGTAGAGCTATCTTTATTTTTCTGAGCCATTTGTTGCAATGACTTTTTGTGGATGCATGAGGTCAGTTGACCTACAGTGTGACTGTATTACGTGACTTATCTCACATTTTGAATTAGCTGAAGTTTTCCTATAAGTACATGTTTTTAGTTTCCAGATGTTCTGGATTCAGTTCCTGATTAATAGATGCTGTTTCACTCATTAATGTCATTTCATATCTGTTGAGTGCCATCCTATAAATGAGTTCACAGTTTAAGAAGGGGCAAAAAAAGCCCAGTCTAAAATACATATAAAATCATGTTTTGGGAGCTAGGACACATTGTAAAGGTACAAAAGTTAGTACCATATTCATAAAAAAGATCCTTCTCAAATGACAGGGATATTTGTTTATAATATATAATCAAATTCTTTGTATTTTTTGTGTTGAAAGAGTTTTTGTGATGCTTAATATTTCTACGATCCTTTTTCCCCCAGGGTTTTTTAATTTATTTTTATTTTATTTTTATTTTGTTTTCATTCTTTTTTAATAAAAGCCTTTTTATATAAATGCATATACATTTTTATTTTACTTTTATATAATTTTTAATAAATAGTAAGTTAACAAGGACATCATTTATTTGCCCAACAAATTGTGTAAATGTGTCCATGCTGAATAGAAGTATTACTTAATATTTCTGTGATAATTGTTTTTTCAGGATTTAAAATTAATAAGAGCTACATTTATTTAAAACCAAAATATTTTGAAGCATCATAAATGTTTTTAATGTCACTTTTGATCAATTTAATTTGTCCTGGTAGTGTATAATCTCTTACGATGGGAATTGTATCATGAAGTACTCCACTGAGAAAACAAAGAAAAAACTCAGTAACGATTTTGTAACTTTTTGTTTTAAGCTTTGTAAAACAAAACCAATTTATCCTCATCGTCCAAGACAGAAAGTGGTAGCAGCCGACTGGTTGACCTCCTGCCAGTGTGTCTGAGTGAGAGAGAGTTAAATGTGCAATAAATCCAGCAGCAGTTGCCAGTCGATACCTTATCATCCACATGTCCATTTCCAGATTAATCTCTTCATGTCTGTCACTGGTCCTCAGTGTGTCTGTCTCGCTCATCCTCACATCTCTGACGCTTTGATACTCACTCACAGGATTTGTTTTTAATCTTGTAGAGAGCATCGCAAACGCAGTGTGTGTGTGTGGGTGTGTGTGTGAGCTTGAAACTGCAAGAAGTGGATGGTGTCTGTAATTCATTAACAAAGGTGGCATGTTAGAAAACTCTTTTTGATATTTGCAGGAATCTCTTCAGTCAAACCTCCATAGTTCTCACATACAGTAGATTGAAAATGTTGAAAGCAAATAGAAAAAAATGAAATACCAAGATACATTAATACATTACAAATACATGTTTTCAATAAGAAGTTACTGTTATTAAATTCACCTAAACAGCAATAAACAACAATATTTGCCATTATGCATTTATATAATAAATGAATATGCCATAAAAGTCATTAGATTGACTTACTCTCTAATCTAAACTACCATTTAAATGTTTGGGGTTAGTAAGATTTTTTTTATAAATATGAAGGAAGTCTATAAAACAGCAGTAAAAACAGCAGTATTGTAATACATTATAATCATTTAAAATAACTACATTTTCTATTTTAAAATATTTTAAAATGTAATTTATTCCTGTGATGCAAAGTTGAATTTTCAGTGTGTGTGTGTGTGTGTGTGTGTGTGTGTGTGTGTGTGTGTGTGTGTGTGTGTGTGTGTGTGTGTGTGTGTGTGTGAGAAAAAAAGAGATAATTTAAAGCCATTATTGTATTTAACAAGAAAAGTGTCAAGTAGACATAGCTTTTAAAATAAATATTTCATTTGATTCAATATACAAACCCAATTCCCAAAAAGTTGGGACACTGTACAAATTGTGTGTAAAAAAGAAATGAAATAATTTACAAATCTCATAAACGTATATTTTATTCACAATAGAATATAGATAACATATCAAATGTTGAAAGTGAGACATTTGAAATGTCATGCCAATTGTTGGCTCATTTTGGATTTAATGAGAGCTACACATTCCCAAAAAGTTGGGACAGGTAGCAATAAGAGGCCGGAAAAGTTTAATGTACATATAAGGAACATGAAATTAACATGAAATTAAATTTTAAAATCAACTTATTTTTCCCTTAAAATTATACATTTTATCAGTTTAAACATTTGATATGGCATCTATGTTGTATTCTGAATAAAATATTGAAATTTGAAACTTCCACATCATTGCATTCTGTTTTTATTCACAATTTGTACAGTGTCCCAACTTTTTTAGAATCGGGTTTGTAAAATGTATTACAAAAACGTTTAGGCTACAAAATTGAGTAATTGTTTGCTTATATATACTATAAAGTATGCCAGTTTATATCAATATAAAATGAAATTCATCAAGACTGCACCCACTGACACTCGGGCCAATGTGAGGCAGTGCTTTAAACGGGCCGGGTAGGACTGAACTATCAGTTCAGAACAACAACAGAGTGTCATTATAGTCATATGCAAAATGTCTTCCTGCAGTGGTGGTCTTTCTTCGAGAACACACACACACACATACAGAATAACATACCTGGAGGTAAACGTACAGTATGAGTGCAGTTATGCATATGTGAGCGTGTGTGTATGTATTGAAGTTGCTCTTAGTGTGTGTGGATTTCCTCTGGGAACCGGCTAATTGTGTTAGAGCTGGCTGTATCTCATGGCCTCATTCTCTTTACACACATCTTCTGGCCTAGTTCCAGATATGGCCCACCTCCTCCTTTTTCACTTGCTCTTTTTCTCCTCCCGTCTCTCACTTTCTGCCTTTTCCCCTCTGCCTTTCTAAAGCCTGACTGTGAGATATAGTGAGTAAGACATCTTTGCTGCCGTAGCACCTAATCAAACAGTGCTTTGGGTGTTAACTGTGGTGTAAGCAAAGCCTCGCTGTTTGGATAGTGACCAGCTCACTGTCTGAATGAAACACTCCCTGCTAACAGAGCAGAAAGAGCCGCTGCTTTATGGACCCTCACGGACCTTTTGAAAATATCTCTGGCACTGTTTCCTGAATAGGGCAGAAAATACAGCCTGCGACTTTGGGGAACTTTTTTCTCCTTTTACAGTGTAAAAAGTGAATGGAGTCAGTAGAGGTGCTTTACATCATTACATCATCTATCTATCTATCTATCGTTCTATCTATCGTTCTATCTTCTATCTGTCTGTTGTTCTAATATTCTGTCTGTCAAATTCACACATCTATCCATCCATTCACACACACACACACACACACACATTTGTGTATATGTATGTATGTGTGCAGAGGTCTTCTGTTCAAGTGTAAGCCTCATGATGTGCTAATCATCAGGGTCGCCAGAGTTCGAGGTCAATTCTGTCATCGTCGCTCCCAGTTTATGGTCCCAGTAGCCCCTGATCTATCCCACATGGCCCTGCCTTCACAATAGCTCATTGTGTCTCGGTCTGACTGAAATCATTCTTCTCTTGCTTCAAGAGCTGGAATGTCTCCTGGCCAGGTTTGAAGTTTCAAGGCGAACTCACTCAAACACTCTTGTGGAAGTGGCTGGACATGAAAATCAAACCTAAGATTAATTCCAGAGTTTTTCCTGGCACTCGTCTGGTTCTGTTGCGGCGTATAGTTAACAACACAACCTTTCCATGATCTGTAAATCCTCAGTTCCTGGCCGGATGTTCTGCGCGCTGGGGGAAGTCATTGCTTTATCAGAAACACAATATGGTTTTTCCCTGCGGCTCTATAATGGGAAGGCGAAAGTGTAGAAATGAATCCAGGAGGTTGGGATAAAGAGTCTTTACTAAAACCTTGTTTTTGTCCCTTATTCTGACTGGCGATGAAAAGCCACTCTCAGTGTTGAGTTAGTGGGCTGATGTATGGCTGCTCGGGGGCCGCCACTCTGCATGGTAATTATAAACAGTTACACATCGCTCTGGGAACACAGCTAAAAGGAAACGCACAACACAGCTCCATTCTGTAAGACTGTCTAGAAGTCGAGTAGAAAATGTATATTTGAACTTTAACCACATAGAAAAGATTTACTATCACATATCAACAGCTGACTTTTAGCTCAAGAGGAAAAAAAGAAAAATATGTTTATTTTAAAATTAAATGCCATAGGGAATTGAAACATTAATAGCTGAGAGGCAGTTCAAAAGTTTGGGATCAGTAAAATTTGTAATGTTTTTAAGAAAATGTTTATGCCCATCAAGGTTGAATTTATTAGATCGAAAATATAGAAAAATACCAATATTGTGAAATATTATTTTAATTTATAATAATGGTTTTATTATTTTAATATACTTTAAAATATATGTTATTTCTCTGATGCAAAGCTTAATTTTCATCAACGGTTACTCCAGTCATCAGTCTCACATGATCCTTCAGTAATCATCATTTACTTTTAATAAAAGTAATCATCATTTATTTTATTTTCATTTATTATGCAATTGTGTGTGTGTGTGTGTGTGTGTGTGTGTGTGCGTGTAAAGACCTCTAACACTAGCTTGCTCTATTCTTTTTTTTATTCTATCTGTTTTCTTTTTATTTATTATATTATTTAAAAGCCCTTGCTACGTGTACTGTGTTTAAAATAACTGAGACTTGTTATAGCACTTATATATCATTGCTCTTTTTGTTGTTTTTGATTGCTTCCACTGTCCTCATCTGTAAGTCGCTTTAAATAAAAGCGTCTGCTAAATGAATAAATGTAAATAAATGTAATGTACTTACCATCATGTCATTCCAAACCTTTATGACTTAATTTCTTTCATGAAGCACATAAAGAAGTAGTTCATAAAGACCAGGGGCCGGATTCACGAAGCATTCTTAAGAATAAAATTCTTCTTAACTGCCAATTTCTTCTTATTTTCTAACTTAAAAGATAAGAATATTTTGTATTCCCCAAAAAATCTTCTTAAGAATGTTCTTATCTTTTTTCTTAAGATTGTTCTTAAGACAAAACCTAAGAAGAATTCTAATTCTTGAAAAGAATCTTCTTAAAAATCATCGTAAATAACTTCTTAAATCTAGGACAGACCCAGACTTTTCTTAAATCCCAAACAATAATAATTATTTAATGAATTTATTGGGTTATTTCAAATTAATTGTTATATTTAGGCATAACAACAGCTACATATAATACACAGGAGGATGTGCACAAGTTTTCTTAAGGGACAGCGATGACTGTTAATGTAAACATGATCGCTCATGTTTCACCTGTGTGTGACGCTGCTTTTTGCTGACTTCAAAACTCGTTAGCAACTGTAAAACGATTCAGATAGGGAGCTTTAATTGAACGCATTAATTTGAGTTTATAAATACATAATCTTTGGCAGTATTCAGCGCATTTATGCTGCGGCGCCCGGGGAGCAGTTGGGGGTTCGATGCCTTGCTCAAGGGCACCTAAGTCGTGGTATTGAAGGTGGAGAGAGAACTGTACATGCACTCCCACCACCCACAATTCCTGCCAGCCTGAGACTCGAAGTCACAACCTTTTGATTGCGAGTCCAACTCTCTAACCATTAGGCCACGACTTCCCCTAAAGCAGACAGACCTTCGCCCAAACAGGGACTTGAACCCTGGACCCTCAGATTAAAAGTCTGATGCTCTACCGACTGAGCTATCCAGGCTCTTTTTAAGAGAACTTAAGAATTTTTCAAGAATTGCACTTAAGAACATTTTTACGAACTTCGTGGAATTTATCTATTAATTTATTTCTTAAGAAGATGTAGAGATGTAGAATTTCTTGCTACAGTGTATACCTAATATAGGATATATATTTTCTTTCTTTCTTTTTTTAAATCATGAAAGCTCCAGTGTTCTTTGTAATCGCATGAACAAGCATGACCAGTACACTTCTCTTAAATTTCACCTTTTGTGTTCAGTGGAGGACAGAAAGTCGCATGGGTTTGCACTGATGTGAAGCTGACTAAATTACAGCAGAAGTTAATTTCAGGGTGAAATATTACTTTAAGAGGAGAATGAAAATGCTAAAATGATTTTCATTTACTCATGAAAGAAAAGTGCTCTCATTCTTGTATACATTTTCTCCTGCTTTAATTATTTCACTGCGGTAAGCATATCATACAATTATATGTCTTCTAAAGGCATTAGTGTTTCAGCTCACAAAATGAATCTAAAAAGAGTCATTTTCTACTATTCAAGTGTAAAAAGTGTAATTTAATAAAAAGCCATTGAAAGACTTGTAATCACAGCACTGTAATTACAGTAATGTAATTTAAAGAGCCTAGACAAATGCAAATGATATCCTTGCTGTTATCATTTCTTTAGCAGCAGCATTTTCATAGTTTGCTTAGTGAATCTCATGTGTATTCATACTTTCTCATCAGGTGTTCCTTCTGGACCAAGAAACGTCATCTCCATTGTGAACGAGACCTCTGTAACTCTAGAGTGGCACTCTCCGCGTGAGACAGGCAGCCGTGATGATGTCGTGTATAATATTATTTGTAAGAAATGCCAGGCGGACCGTCGTTCCTGCTCTCATTGCGATGATAATGTGGAGTTTCAGCCCCGGCAGCTGGGACTGACCGAATCCAGAGTCTTCATCAGTAACCTGCTGGCACACACTCTCTACACCTTTGAGATCCAGGCGGTCAACGGCGTCACCAACAAGAGCCCGTATCCTGCCCAGCACGTCTCCATAGACATCACAACCAACCAGGCTGGTGAGTGATTATGATATGTTGATGCAATCAATGCAGTCCGCAGCAACAGAAAAAAAATGTTTTTTGTTTTGTTTTGTTTGAAAAATTAAAAGGAAATGTTTGAAAAGAAAAAGTTTAAGAGGAAAGGTGTTACAGGTGTCTTGTGTGATTGCAATGTGTTTTTGTAATATTTTAGTGACATGGTAATCTTTAATAATAGTGTATATACATTTTATATAGTAATATAGCGATCTTTAGTGTGTGTATATATATATATATATATATATTTATTTCTTTTTTATTTTATATATACTATATTATATATACAAAGACATTCAGAATGTTCATTGTGGTTAGTTTTGACTTGTATTTGACAATATTTTTTTACCAATCTTTTTTTTTTTTCTTTAACCAATACCATTGTGCTGGAAGAATGTTTTCCCCCTTTGTATGTGTATACGCGTTTTGACCAGTTATGTTTCTACTTTCATTACATTTTCATTACCTTCACCAATCCAGTTTCTCATTCCATTCATGTTAAAAAGGCTCCAAGTGGTCGTTTGGCCTCAATATCACTGATGGGATGATATTAGAAGAGTGAAGTGTTCAGTTTCAACATTTAGAGCTGCTCGCTGGACTGTGCAGGAAGTCAAAATTGAAAACATCACCTAGTTTGACCTGCGCTAAAAGATATGCGTCCTCATCATTTCCTTGAGAGCTCCTCTTTCAGGTTTTTTAGGGCAGCCCATCTTTCTCCGTCTTTCTCCACCTCCTTCACTTCCCCTGTCATCTCAATTTCCTGCTTTCACTGAAAAGCTCTGCAGAAGCATCACAGCAGTTGGTATGTTAAAAGTTTGTGCGGATCTCGCATTCATGCATTCGTCTGATTCGATGCTTTCATCTTTATCAGCGGGACCAGTATGAAAAACAGCCTTGATCGTGTCACTATTCCTTAATACATTCAGCCCTGAAACGAGGGCACCCAAAACTGTAGCGCAGAGAGTTTAGTGGCTTCCATCGCAGCCCCCTTTCTGATCAAAGCCAACGCTTGTGGATAATTTAACGTGGGGGAGATTTTCATCCTCAAACTGTGGAAACGTTCAGTCCCAGCTATGAGAACAATTTAAGTTTCAGTGTATGGCAGTGTTTCGTCTCCTTCTTTCGTTTGTTTTTTACACAGCACAAGTGAAAATGTAACTAGACTTTTCAGTAGAGTGGTACTCACTCATGCAGAAGCACTTCCTGTGTGGTTTCTAAAGTTTTCTAAGTGTTTTTAACACATTCAGGTTAAAAGAGTCTATCCCAATATAATATTAGAATCTCTAGTTATTATTCAGGTCTATCTTATTGCTTAAAAAAGCACGACTCCACCCAATAAATCCCAAAGTTTGAGGTTCATGTGTGTAACTTGCGTTTGATACTTTGTTTTATCTTTGATTGAAATTTAATACTCAAAAAAAACTTTTCCCTTCAAGAAATAGCTCCAAAAATCTAATGCTTTGTTCTTCTTTGAAATAGAAAAGATATAGATTTTTCTCTCTCTCTCTCTCTCTTTATACATTGTATAAATACTTTATAGTATTTATCTGAATATCTTCCCAAATAAGTATACACATGTAATAAATAAATAAATAATTTTACGTTTATATTTAAAGATGTTTTCCCCCAAACAATAAAAGGATATAATATTTGATTCCTTTTGGGGTGAACTACTGTATGACGAAGTATGTGCAAAATTAATAGCGATACAAACTGTAGCGCACTTCGAAATAAACATATTTAGGAAGGATATTGTTGAGGCATGCGTTAACCACATCAACTCTGGGGACCCACCGGTGGGTCCAATATTGCATATGCCTAATTCTCAAAAAATCAAAATAACAGCTGAAGTGGTTAAAAACAAAGTGTCTCCCTCTTGGTGTCTCTTGAGGAAAAGTAGAAGAGCGAATGTGTTTGGGTTTGTTTGGATGTGTGAAGACTCTGTAGAGTCTTAGTAGCCAAATGCAGTACAAACCTGCCAGCAGCGATATCTTAACATTGCTCTTCTGTTCTGTTGCTCTCTGTAGATTATAAGCTTCACTTTGGATTTGAGGCTTATTTTTGTTCTTAAAATGTTTTAAAGTAGCGACATTGCTCCATACAGCTGCCTAAAAATAGCCGGATGTGGAATATTATTGGTGTTTGTAATATGTTTGTTTTCCTCCCATGATCCTTCATGGTCTAGAGGCATGTTGGGGTTCATCTAGGGACCTGCTGTTGGTTTGTTAATTAGTTAAATCATTTAAATAATGTCTGGGTCTAAAAAGAGCCATCATAATGTCTAATGTACTGTTTTTGTGTTTTGTAATAATATTGTGGAGATTGTGGGAAATTATTATTATTCTGTCATCCCTTAAGGCCCATTCACACCAAGAGCAATAGCTATAAAGATAATTCCAATGATAACTATATTAGCATCAATATCAATGAACGCTAACTTCGGTTTAATCTAATTATGCATGCAGTTATGCCATCTGCTGCTTTAAATGCTTAAAAGCAGGAAAAACATACTGAAAGTGATTCTAACAATATCATTTCTCTGTGTTTTTATTGTTAACGGAACAACTGGTTATTGTTATTTATATTGTTATCGTTATAGTTATTGTCCTTGGTGTTAACAATCCTTAACTTACTTACTTTGTTCCAAACTTTCATTTCTTCTGTGGACTATTTCCATGCTGTTTTCTTTAAGCCTTCTGTATTTAAAACTACTTGGAACACCATAAATATATCATAAAAGTGGTGCAGTCAATAGCCATTTGGTATCATTGTATTAACAATTCAGCCCACAATTCCAGTCATTATTAACAGATAAAATGGTCAGAAAAAAAATATATGATTATTGGCCCCAGATGTAGCAAAGTTTGTTTTGTGAACGAATCCCTTCACTGATCCAAATCATTTCAGCAATTCACAAAAAAATGGTCAGAATGTTTTGGCCAGACTGATTCGAGACGATTATCAGTAAATAAACGTAAATTTCCTCACATATCACTGTCATATAGTTTCAAGATATGTGGTTCATAAGCCATGTGGTCAACTTTTTTTTTGTTCCCTTGAGAAAAACAACCAGTCGTTTGTGTTCTACAGAAGAAAGTAAGTCATAAAGGTTTGGAACGACATGAAAGTGAGTAAATGATGGAAGACTTTTCATTTTTGGGCAACGATTTCTTGAACATGGTGTTTTTTGTTGTTGTTTTTTTCTGGTTATTGCCTTTTCGAGGGAGTTTTCAGTTTTCCGCATCTCTGTTTCACTTTGTTTTGCAACTATTTCCTCTTAAACTGTGATTAGTCCTGTTTGGATCACCTGTTAGTTTGCTTGTTTTGATCTCATTTAATTGGAGTTAATTGGTGCTCCTGTGCGATGCTTGTTTCCAGCTGAACTGAGTAGTTGAGCCGCGGTTCAAACATGACTGCACACGATCTTCAGCAGAGTGTTGTGTAATTGCTCCTCTCGTGACGCTGGGAGTCAGAGCAAACAAACAAAAAGATCATAACACGGAATCAGACGCCTGCCGAGTTTTCCTCCTTCTCCTAAATGTACAAGAGCAGAACGTGAGGTAAATAGAGCTGATTAACAGGCATGCTTAACGCTAGGCATGTATGTGTGACAGTTAAATGGTGCTCTTGACAGATAGATGCTTTAGAGCCACTCTTTCCTCCATTGTTATCGTTTTGGAGATCGTAATGAGTCTTTTGCCGTTAATGGGCCCTTCCTGTGTGGAGGGGTCTCGGAGGTAAGCGGTAATTGTGTTCTGCCTGTACCTGATGGAAATGCCCATTGGGGGTGGAAAGTCCTGGGGAGGTTAGGAGACTAAAGGCATTTTATATAGGCTTAATTAATTAAAGCTCAATCGGGTTTAAATTTCATCCTTGAAAGCTGGGTGAAGGAGGTTTCAATAAAGTTGGTTTGAAAAAGCACACTTCAGTGGTTTAGTAGAACAGCTCTGTATATTTGAGAGATTCTTTGGGGAAAACAGTAAGATTTTGATGAAAACAGTTTGTTCAGAATTTTTGAAAAAAGAGTGAATTAAACTTAAAGGTGGAGTGTGAATTTTTTATTATTATTTTTTGCCTTTAGTTGAATTGTTTTCAAACAGGTTTCTCGAACACTTCATCCATTGGTTGCTGTGTTTATACTTTACTTTCAATGGGATATAATACAGGTGAAGAGATTATTGAAAACTGAAGATGAAAAATTATTTTTTAATTAAAAGTAAAAAAATTTGTCTTGCATCTTCATTTGTTTATGAAGTATTGAAATTAATATATACAATATTAACAATATACAATTTAAGGTCAGTACATCTTTTTTTTTTGTTAAAAGATTTTTTTTTTCTAAACTGTATATTCATTAAATAATCCTGAAAAAATATCACAGTTTTTAGTTTATATATATATATAAACAGCAAAACTGTTTCCAACATTGATAATAAATCAGGATATTAGAAATATTTCTGAAGGATCATGTGATAATCATGAGTAATGGTTGATAAAAATTCAGCTTTGCTTCTACTGCTTGTATATTAAAATAGGAAATAGCTATTTTAAATTGTAATATCATCTCACAACATTACTGTTTTTTATCTGTATTTTTTATCAAATAAATGTAGACTTGGTGAACTAAAGAGACTTCTAAAAAAAAAAATTTGTAAAAAATCTTACTGATCCCAAACTTTTGAATAGCAGTGTATAATACATATAACAAATTCAAAAAGAGGAAATTAGAGTTTATAAGATTGCGGCAAACAGGGTAAGGTTGTTATATTTACTACATAACCTATAACATTGGATAGCTAACAGTCGTCAACCCCACTGGAGCAGAAGGTTGCTGAGGTTGTTCCTGATATAGCTACAGTGAATTTTCTATCTAAGATCTATAAACCACAAAATTATAAAAACACCAAAATATTTTTTAATTAATGTTATAGGCTAGGCTAAACTGCTTTTAATCATACATATAAATCATGTTAAACTATAGTTCTTGTTTTATTAATAAATAAATATATATATATGTATGTATATATATATATATATATATATATATATTTAAAGGAACATGTGACTTTGCAAGTAAACTATACAATTGTATTTCAGATAATGAAACTTTATACTACATCACTGACCAATGCATATACTGTATATTTACAGATGATTCACAACAGCTCAGGGAAGGTCAAGTGTAGTCTTTAAACTTATCAACTGTGTATGGACTGACAAGGTGTTACATGAGGAAGCAATGTGACAACAATGCAGTAAATATTTTAGGAGCATCAAAAAGCGTGCTCGTTAAGATACCAGCAGATAAAATAATCCAGCACAAATTAGTGCATAAAAGGTCACCAAAATGAAGTATTTGAACTAGGGGTGTGCACGGATAGTCGAACATTCGAATATTCGTTCTGCTCTAATTATTCGATAAATAAAAATGATATTCGAATTTTGCAAAAAAAAAAAAAGGTCACAATAAAACCTAATTTGGTCACTTTCTGTGATTCTCCACGGCATATTTGAAGATGTATGCAAGCAAAAAATAATTTATGAATGAATAAGGGGCCGTTCACATATTCTCCTTCTCCAAAGCGCTTGGGCAGAAGCGCTGCTGAGGCGTCTACCGTTGCTAAGCAACAGTGACGGGCTCTCTCCATAATGACGAGGAAATTTCAGCAAAGGATAAATGGATTTGCAGCACAAAAAAATCGCTTGCAGTAGCTCTGCTACAAATTATTATCAGCTGTTCCTTCATCTTGGCTGAGCTTTCAACGTTGTTACGGGAAAGAATGAAGCTGAATGTTTAGTTCTTGTCACATGACCTGCGGTGCGCTTGCGGCATTCTGAAAAGTTGAGATGTTTTTAACTCAATGCTTTGCGGACGCGCCTGGAAAAACGGGCGCATCGCACCGCGTGCGCATCGCGACCGCGTCGCTTCTATTATGAGCGCGCATACCTCCCGCCTACATTGGAAATAACGAACTTGAGCGCACAAAAGACACGGTGAACGGCCCATAAGAACTGCGGTCTTCTACAGTACTTCAAATATGCCGTGAAGAATCACAGAAAGTGACCAAATTCAAGAACATTGTTGCGGCATCTCTCAAGCAACGAATAAACACTGCTAACTTGGAGAATGCAGTGAAAACTCCTCTTCTCGCGTCCGCACCAGACCCTCGGTACAAACATCTCAGGTTTCTCGATGAAAACATGAGAGAAGTAAGAAAAAAAAACTTTTTTGAACATTATAAGAACATTTTCCTTGATGTGAGTGGTGCGGATGCAGCCGCCATCATCAACAGTAAAGCGGATGCAATGCCCACTCGTCGGAGACGGCTGAGCCAGTTCTTCAGCGATGATTACAGAGAGTCCAGCCGAGATGAGTGGGAACAGTTCTTGCTGGAGCCATGTATTCCACCAGATGAGGATCCCATTCAGTGGTGAAACGAAAACACGAAGCGCTTCACAAAACATATTCTCTTAGCACACCGTTATTTGTGAGTCCCGCCAACGTCTGTGCCGTCAGAGCGCGTTTTCTCCGTGGCCAGCCTTATTCTTAACAGACTAAGGAGCTGACTTTTCCCCCGATCATGTTTACATGTCCGTATTTCTTAACAAGAACATGTAAAACAATAGAAAAAAAGCAAAAAAGATTTGCTGACAGTTTAAAAGTTTCAAAGTTAAGTGTAGGCTACGTTCTACAATAGCCTAATCGCTGCAGGCTGCTTTACGTTTTTTCTTTGTTCACTTTTTTTTCCACTTTTTATTTTGCTTTTAATCTGTACTTTTGTTTGTTTGCAAGCATTGTTAAAGGTTTTCAGCTACAAAACACGATGTGTAGCCTAATGTTCAAGCTTATTGTGTGTAAGCTTGTTCAAAATGACGGAAACAATAAATGTTGCTGAAAAATAACGTCTGTCTCATTAAACTTAATTTAAATAAACGAATATTCGAATATTCGTTTTTTGTGAGCTCAAATATTCGAATGTGATATTTGCGGAAAACGCCCATCCCTAATTTGAACCTCATAATTAAATACAAAAGGTGGAGAAAAACTGCAAAAATAGGCCCTTTCAATAGGCTGGCTACGAACCTGATAGATATATATATATATATATATATATATATATATATATATATATATATATATATATATATATATATTTGATAGCTGATAAATTTATAACTAGCTAATGTTTTATCAACAAGAGAAAAAAAAATACAGGCCAAAATTTCCCCACTGAGCGATTGAGCGGGAAAATGTCACCGTGGTTGTGACGGCGACTGTGGTTATTTTCAGAGTAACAGGTCAAGCACTGAACTGGGCTCTTTATTCACCCGGAGGCGCCTTGTGTTTCTCGATGGGTTCAGTGGTTTGGAGAAGAAAACACCCAGCGAGTGTTTGGCATTTACAAACTGCATTCGGTGCTATTGGTCTGGGCACATACGGCAGGACAGGTGGGGTGGGAGTAGAGGCTGACCTTTCAGATGCATGGAGGGTGTAGTTATTGCACATTATATAGTCTGTAGGTTGCTATTTGTCAACTTTTCAAAAGCTTGTGTGCAATGCAAAAGCACAATGTCCTTGTTTCCACTGCTAGAGTGAAGAAACGCATCCTCATGGTGTCCACAAAACTCACAAATGGCTGCTGGGAAGACCGGTAAAGACTCCAGCTGCCTGGGCGCCATCTTATCTCGCAGTCTGTCCGTTCATGTGTATTTGGAGTCACTGTCAATTAGAAATAATTGCTAAGGACATATGACAGACTAATCAATGTGTATCACAGTATGTAGAGTCTCTCATTTCCTGCAAGGAGAGATAAACTAACGAATTAACCGGGTTGTGAAAGTGGTTTTAAAAAATGTATGGTACACTTGGAGGTTGTTACTGCAGTTATAGATTTTTTAAATCTAATAAATTAAATGAAATAAAATATAATTGTAATAAAATAAAAATGAATAAATATCTACTTCTTCTGTTAGGAAGGAAGAGAGAGATAGGCAATAATCATTGGCAAAGAGTAGAGGTTATAAAATCCATGGCCACTGGCCCTGTGGCTCTGAAGGGTTATTAAACTCCCAGACTGGCAGCTGGACTGTGTGTCTGGTGATTCCCTCATCGATATGACTGGTTTAAAAGACTGGACACAAAACTGGATGAAGGACACACTCTTCCTTTAGCTTGAGTGCTCTGTTCTGAATTAAAAATGCCAATTCAGTGGCTCTGAAGCTTGAAGAAGAACAAGAAACTGCCATAAAATTAGTCCAACATGAGTTCATCATGTTCCAAAGCTTCTGAAGGTATACAATATTTGATACTACATTTCAGGTCATTATTCATTGAAATTTTTGTCTTTCTCCTAATATTGAGCATTTCTGATAAATGTTTTATAGGACTATAGAGAACATTGAGTACAGGACCCACTGTGACACTAAAAGGAACATTTCTATTTTCTATATTTTATGCTTAATGAGTTGAAAATGTATCTTATTATTAAATTATGAAGTGTATCGGATTTCGGTATGTAAACAATATATCCTCATTTCCCATAAACCTGAGAAAACTTTAATGCTTTTAGATTATCTCTGAGTCTAATTTGGTTGTTTCCCTAAACTCTGTAAGACATAATGATTCAAGCAAGCACGTCTTTAAATCTCTCCGGCAGTCTGTGAAAACAGGACATTTGATAATGTGCTGAAAGAGCGTGGGAGTGTTTGTTGTTTTCAAGCAATAGCCATTTGGAGACTTAAAGCTGCTTTCCAGCCTCCTGCACTGTAGGTTTTATTGTTGTTTACTTCGAAAAAACTTATTTTTCTCTGCTTTAGGAAACTGGATTGTCAGCAGTCATTTCGTGTGATGGCTTGTTCCTCCTAACTTTATAAGCAATTCCATTTCAGACACTTATTTTTCATAACTACTGTACTTTATCCCCATGATGCACCAAACAGGAAACCGAAGACTATCAGCAATGTTTCATCATTTTTTTTTTTATTCAATTTTAATTTAATGTAATTTGTTTTAATTTAATAAGTTCTTTTTTTTGCACTCCCACAACTTATACATACACACACACACACACACACATATATATATATATATATATATATATATATATATATATATATATATATGTATCTATCGACGGATAGATTGATAGATTTCTATTTCATAGGTTTTAAAAAATAATTGTGGGTATTTGATTTAATACCATGGTATACCACCACAGTACTTTTTCTATAAGGCTACTCTCTCTTAATCTTTTTCGTTCAAAGCACAGACCGCAAATGCCCCATCGAGACCAAGCTCATAGACCAGTGGTTACAAAATCAATTACCAGCAAACGCTGTTCCCATGAGCCACTACAATAAACTCAGGAGAAGAACAGCACATAAACCAGCTGGAGAAGAAGAGAGCTTTGAATCCATCCATATAAACCAGAGACAATCGTACAGGAGATCAATAAATCTGTGATCAAGTGCAGCATAAATGAATTTGGAAAGTTGCTCTGTGCTGTAATTGTTATAAGACTCACTTTATTCAATAGTAAGGGCAGCACAGCCATAAACAGAAACAGATCCTCTATTGGATTTGCATCAACTAACCACAGCAGACATGTTGTAAACATCATCAGAACAAACTGCTGATGCTATGTGTTTTGGTTAGTATGGTTCTTTATTGCATTTATGTTTGTAGAATCTGATATTGTGTTGGCAGAGGGCAAGGATCTGATGTACAGAAATAATGAGTATGCTTGAGGAGAGAAAGAGAGACGGAGACAGTGAGACAGAAAAGCAAGGGTTGAGTTGTATTCAGCTGTCACTCAGGCGGGTTTTATGGGTCTAGTACATACTATCAGTGTCTGGATGACAGTCACACCCTATAAATCTCTTCAAGACACTCTCTCTCTTTCTCTTGCTGGCTGTGTGTGTGTGTGTTTACCGTCAAGGGGAAGTGCAAAAGCATCATGTTCAGACTGATGGAGCATGTGCAACTGTTTTGTAAAGTAACACCTTCTTTTTATGGCCAATGAGTTCCTGATGGATATCGAAAAACAATTTTCAATGTAAATATTATGGCTGAGTTGAAAATACTGATTTGTCTGAGTTTTATTTCGATGAACGAATGTTGATTCTTATTGATCTTTTAGTCGATCCTGTTCAGTTTGATGCTTCACTACACTAAACATTATTTGTAGAGCACCTAGCATCCAAAAATCACAATAAGCTTTGGGGCTTACTTTTTCTACAAAACAACATCAAAGCATTGAATTTCTGCCAAATTTATTCTGAAACTATCAAATAACTTTTTTGGTGCTCTTTAATGAGGCATAACAGATTGCTATAGTCGTCTCAGTTTAAGTGGCATGTTAATCATTTAATTTCTTCCTCTTTACTACTAGTGTTGCTTTCGTCATGAAAATTCGGACTAAATATCGTCGTAAATGAACCTTTATCACGTGACGGAGACGAGACGGAATGTAAATGCTGGTCATGTGATGATGACTATAATTAAATGTATAATGCAATATTGTTGATGAATAAAAACGAGACTAAATGTGGTTTACAGAATAAAAACTATGCTAAAATGTCTCTTCATTTTCGTTGACCAAAATGAGATTAAACAAAATGTTATAACGTTATTTCGTCTCGTTTAGTTGTATTATTATTATTATTTAACAGTATTTCTGTGTCTTACTTGAAGGGCTGCATCAGGTCGCACTGCGCAGATGCAGGCAACGTCACTTCCTCAAGCCCCACTGACGGCATTATTTAGAACAAAGCTAAAGCCCAAACTGAGAACCATGTGATAATGGAGTGTTCTATTTATCATGCAGCAAGATGTTTTTAAAGTTATTTGAATATGGAGTCACAAATGTTTCTGTAAAATCTATCCTTAGCACAAAAGGATTATGAGTCTATGAAAGTCATAGACTTCTTTGCACATGACTGGACTTTACGCTAGGATTTGAAGGTTAAGTGGAGTCCAGATGTCCTGAGGCTGGCAGTAATATGCTGGTGAAGCGTCTAGCCTGCCGCAAATTCTATAAGAAGAAGAATATAGCTAAAGCCCCTTTCAAAAAAAATGTCGGAACATTGCCCGATTGCCTTCTGTGTGAATGAAAACACGTCCCGGGATTGATTCAGGGATCGTTCCCGGGTTGGGGACCTAGTAACTTTGCTGGGTTCAGCCCCGGAAAGAGCTCTGTGTGAACATAAGCCAGAACCAATGCCGTAAAGGGTGTGTTGTTGTGATGACGCACATTATCGTGTAACGCTTTTACCAGGTGTTTTGAAGGCAGATCAACATTCACGATGGAAAAATATGTGCAAACTGTAATGAAGCAGAGATCAGTTAGCTACTCACTATCCACACTGAAGCTGAGATCGTTCACCAGCTTAAGTGAAAGCTAACGTGTCTAGCATTTTTGACTCATACATTACTTGTCACATCCTGTTGTCACGTGTCATTACGGGACCACAGATTCCAGGAAATCACTGGCAGTGTGAATGAACCAAAATCAAATGACCCGAAACAAGTGCCCGGGACACATTACCCGTGTAAAAACTAAAATGACTAGACTAAAACTAAAATTAAAACAGGCAGCCCAAAACAACACTATTTACTACTAGTTATTGCACAAAATGGACATGAACCAACATCGTAAGTTGTGTTGAAAGACCTCATTCAGTTGATTAGCAGTGAAAAGATGTCAATAAAACTGCTTGTAAACAATGTCACATAATGTTATGTTTACCTCATAAAATGAAATGAATGGTCGTAGTTGTATTATATTAATGTTATATATTAAAAGGTTGTGGGTTCGATTCCCAGGGAATGCATGTTAAGTAAAAACTGTTAGCATGAATCCACTGTAAGTCGCTTTGGATAAAAGCGTCTGCTAAATGGATACATTTAATTTTAATTCAATATTAATAATGTACCAACAGACATGGTTCTCTGTATAGTTCACAGCATTAGTTGAGAGAGAAACATATGCATATAATGTACATAATATATCTAAATGAATCAGTACCAAATCGAGATTTGAACCTAATCAAATTGCAAGGAAAAGAATCAAACTCAAATTAAATTGTGATTTTTCTGTCGGTATTAGTAAATGCGGTGTGAAAGTGTAGACTCATGGAGAGCGGTGCAGTAGTTGTCTGGCTCAAGAAACTGTTGTTCAGAATTCATCTGCCGTATCTTGCTCTCTTGTCTTTCTTGCTTTGTCTCTCACTTTCATGTGTTTGGCAGAGAGTGTGACTGTGATTAATGTTGAAGCAGTCGTCCTGTTGAGGACCAGAGGCTGAAAAGAAGAAGAGAGAAAGACATGTGGATGCTGAGAGATGAGTTGAAGAGGAAAGAGGGTGATGAGAGGAGAAGAGTCACAAATCTTTGTCAGGATGGAGGAGTCCTGCCAGCTGTGAGGAGAAGAAACTGCTGGAAAACCTCCCTTTGAGTTTTGGCAGACACACGATTAACGCAAACACACGTTCAACCAGCACCGAGTAATAAATATTCAGACTTTGAGAAGTATTAGATCAGACATTTACTCATAAGTTTCCCTGAAGCAGACCAATAAATGGCTAAATGCATAAACGCCAGCCAGACCCTTGTGCTGTTAGAAAGGAATGATTTTAATCCAGTCAAACTGTTCCTGATCAGGTTATATGTGACCCTGGAGCAAAACCAGTCTTAGGTAGCAAGGGTATATTTGTAGCAATAGCCAAAATACAGTGTATGGGTCAAAATGATCGATTTTTCTTTTATGCCAAAAATCATTAGGATATTAAGTGAAGATCATGTTCCATGTATATCTTTTGTAAATTTCCTACTTTATCTTTATTTTTATTTTTTAAATCATTTTTGATTAATAATAAGCATTGCTAAGGACCTAATTTGTGCAACTTCTTTAAAGGCAATTTCTTTATTTCTTTATTTTATTTATTTATTTTTGCACCCTCAGATTCCAGATATTAAATATTGTCCTATCCTAACAAACCATACATCAATGGAAAGCTTATTTATATCAGATGAACTATATATCTTCAATTGAATGAATACATAAAATGCATTTGTTTGCTTGCTTGATTGATTGATTCTATATAGCCATTTAGTGATCAAATAAATATTATATCAATAACATTAATTATTATATTTATGCCTTATTATTTTACTAATTAATATGATTGTTTTACTTAATTTTTACTTTGTTTTGTTAAATATATTGTGTTTATTATTATCAATGATTTTTTTAATTTTAATGACTGTTTATTTTTAGTAGTAGTAGTAGTAGTAGTTTGTAAATATGTAAAATGTGGCAGTGGGTGTAAAAGAAAAATAGCATGAAAGAGTCAGCAGCTGTGTGTGTGTGTGTGTGTGTGTGTGTGTGTGTGTGTGTGTGTTTATAAGGAAGGGATTGGAGCTTCTGCTGTTCTTTAGATAAGAAAATTAAAAATTGATCACAAGTTCTCGCTCACACACACAGTGAAGCTAGTAATCTCTATTTTGCTACACAATATGTGGGATGGTAAATAACTGTGTGTGTGTGTGTGTGTTAGAAGGTGGATCCTCTCCCAACATTGAGATACAAAAACAGCAGAAAAGCAATTTCAACTCTCTCAGCCTCTCTGCAGCTGTGTGTGTGTGTGTCAGAGAGGGAGAGAGTGTGTGTGTGCACACTGCCAGTAATTGCTAATGTGGAGCAAAGATGGGCAACAGAGCATGAGCGAGAGAGCGAGAGAGAAGGACTCAAAGGCCGTGGTTCAGAGCAGGGTGACACTTTGCTTGAGTCACTATTTTAAAAGCATCAGATGGAAGTCTAGAGACAAAATGAGAATGCTGGCCAAGATATTGTTTTAATAGCTTGTGTGCATACAAGGGTGTCTTATTAATAATTTTATATAGATCACTTTATTTCTTTATATTTTATAAGTATTCTAAAAAAAAAAAATATATATATATATATATATATAGCTATTTTATATATATTTAATTTTATAAGTATTCTACTTAAAAAAAAAATATATATATATATATATATATATATATATATATATATATATATATATATATATATATTATGTAGTTATTTTATATATATTTAATTTTATAAGTATTCTACTTAAAAAAAATATATATATATTTATATATATTTAATTTTATAAGTATTCTACTTAAAAAAAAAAAATATATATATATATATATATATATATTATGTAGTTATTTTATATATATATATATATATATATATATATATATATATAAAAGCTTTTTTTAACACATAGTGTGGTCACACCAAATGTTGATTGAATTTAGTTAAATTAAAAGAGGTTTCTTAAAGTGTTTTGGAGACATTGCCACAGTTCTTCTGGATTTAGTCTGTCTCAGTGTGTTTCTTCTTGTTATTCCAGACAGACTGATGATGATGAAATCAGATCTCTGTGTGGAGCACTGGCTGCTGTCAGACTCCTTGTGCAAACAAAAATTATTACAATTAGTGGCAAACATAATGTTTGGAAATATAAACTAATATTTCCTACTGATACACTAGAGCAAAACAGAGATAACTGACTTAAAACCATTTTATGTTGGAGAAAATACTAGTGGCCTAATACTTTTGCACATTTCTATATATATATATGCATATATGAAGAGTGCAGATGCAAAAACCTCTGTGTCGTTTGTAATTTTCTTCTGAAATTATAATTTTAATCATGCTCCTATGTGTAGTTTCCGTTTTTTCCCTTTAATTGCAATGAAAAGAACCTATTCATTACTATTAAAGTGAAATAACTGAACCTACACATAGGAGCCTGATAAAAATGCTCATTTTATTAACTTTATAATGGTGAGGAAACTTTTTTTTTAAGAATCTTAATTGGTTTGTTACATCTTTAATGTACAATATCTCAGAAGGCTTGGAGGAACTTTTCCACTATGAATGTGTGTGTGTGTGTGTGTGTGTGTGTGTGTGTGTGTGTGTGTCTGTGTGTGTGTGTCTGTGTGTGAGAGAGAGAAATTAATAGAAAATGGTTTGTCTGTGTGTGACCATTCATGTGTGTGTTGTTTAGCAGGTGCGAGTGTGTATGTGTGTGTGTAGCTGCTTGTGTGACATCCGTATGCTCGCCTCAGTCTATTCACCCGTGAAAACAGGCTGTGTGTGATGTTACAACAGCTGAGCGTAGAGTTGTACCACTTTGACGAAGTAGAGGAGAACAGGAGGAAATGAGGGAGAGAGAGAGAGAGGAATGAAACGGGCAGTGGGTTAATTTAGAGGCTGTGCATGTTCACCCAGGTGTGTCTTCCTTAAAGACGGAGAGGCCAGAAACACACTGTAGCCAATCAGAGCGCTTGAACTGAGAAATGGGCTTCAATTGCAAAGGGCACATTCTCACAAAGCTATTAAAAAACTCCAATCACCCTCTCGCCTGACTCTTTCATCATACTGTGTGTATGTGCTTCATTTCTGAAAGTAGCAGATCAATTCACTAGCTAAGTACAGTATACACAGCAGGGAAGATGGCTGTTTGGAATGATTTCTTCACTTGGTTTCTCTCTCTCTTTTGCAGCTCCGTCTATTGTTCCCATAATGCATCAGGTCAGTTCGACGATGAAAAGCATCACGTTGTCATGGCCACAGCCTGAGCAGCCCAATGGAATTATTCTTGATTATGAGCTGCGCTACTATGAGAAGGTAAGATGTGTGTTTGCTTTGCATTGCATTGGAGGAAAACTACTGTTTTGTCTGGATTCTTCCTAAAGGTTCATTGATTGTTCTTCACATGTCGAGTTTCATTTGAGCACTTTTAATTCAGGATGCAACTGGGTCAAATGGAAGAAAGTGCTATTCAAAGGTTCGCTGCATTGAAGAATTGATTCATTTCAGTGAATTAGTTAAAGGTGGCTTTGACTTTGGTGACTAGGAAATGTTCTGTTTCCAACATTTATGAATTTGGCTGATGCTTTTATCCAAAGACCATAACATACTACTCAAATCAGAGAGATGTGATAGGTTAATAATTTTGTTCAAACTCATAACTCTAAAATATGATTGGTTGCTAGCATGTTGTTCCATAACCGACAGATATTTAACTAAATATTCAGTATTAGAGATGTATCTTCTTCAATGTGGTGGTGGTTACAGCAATGAACAAGGACAGGGCCATAATAAACACTGATGGACACATTTTGGAAGGATTTTTGGTGGAATTTTTTTTTTTTTTGTCTCTTTATGTAACAAGTCTGCATTTATTTGATCAACAATATTATTATTACAATTTAAAATAACTTTAACATCAGTTTGACTACATATTCAGCAGCCATTAGTCCAGTCTTCAGTGTCACATGTTCCATCAGAAACAAATATGGCTGGTATATATGGGCAATATGATGAGGAAGTGAGGTACAGTGGGTTGCTAGGCGACAGCATTGGCGGGGAGGTGGTGGGTTTTCAGTTGTTTCGCTGGCCTGTTCCTGCTGAGAGATGCTGGAACACATACCCTCTCACACCAATTACATCTAATAATTCCAGAGCCTCCCCTAACACCACATACACACACATACACACACACACACACACACACACACACACACACAATCCACAGCCGTCAACCCTTTTAGAGACATCGCACATAACAACGCACATATACACGCTCTCGCCAGTAGTAATGCTATATTCCCCGTCTGATGTTCCTTTGAAATATTGCTGTCATATATATATATACATGCATATATATATATATATATATATATATATATATATATATATATATATATACGCACACGTTGGTATTCAAAGCTGTCTGTACATTGTGAAGGGCTTTAGTAATGTTCTACACATAGCTGTCATAAAAACACATTCAAATGACAGCCTTTCTGATGTTTTTATTAAGTACATTTTTCTGTGGTACACTAGAAATGTGTTAATAAAAAGTCAGGTTAGTGAAATATGTTACTAATTATTAATATGTAGATTTTTTTTAGATTGTAATGGATGGTTTTACTAATTAATTAGACTGAACAGCCAAATATTACTCTTTATTTTATTTCCATTTTATTTTATCCCAAATACTTCAGTTCTCCATGTCACGTGATCCTTCAGAAATCATTCTAATGTGCTGAGTTGGTGCTCTATTGTTTGTTATTCTTTTTTATTTGAAACTTAAATCTTTTGTAACATTGTAAATGTGTTTACTGTTAGTTTTGATCAGTTAAATGTGTCAAAAAAAGTAAAAGATTATTTTAAAAATCAGACTGACCACAAACTTTTGAACAGTACTGTATGCATGTGTGTATAATATATTATACATTTTTATTAAGATTATTCTAGAACATAATGTCCTAATGAAAGTGCATTACAACCATTGTGATATTCAGTGTCGCTAAATTTGATATCACCTGCAATCATTGCAAATATACAATGAATACGCAATACAACACGCAACCTCTATGATCAGCCAAATCAAGGAAACCATTTTTAACAAGTCCCTTATCTGGAAGATTTATATATATATATAGTTTAAATTTAGCATTGTTAACTGAAAGCATATGTTCCACCCAGCACTGATTAGTAGAAACCAAAGTTTGTGAACACATGCACTGACTTTCTGTTTTGTGTAATGACTGAAGTCTGCGAACACTGAATGGCATATTTCTCTGGAGGACAAATCTTTGACTATTGTCTTTTCTGCAATGATGTTTGGTGAGATAAATGAGCTGCGTTATGAAAATTGGTTTAATCAAAATCTCGGGGATAATAATATCTATATCCGGGATAATTCTCTCCTCTCGACAATAGTTTACTCAAATGCAAATAGCACAAGTGCAGCACTTATTTCCTCATAAATATGCATGTCGTGTAATCATATGCTGATTTATAAAACAGGCGAGAAGGAGAAAGGTACTTCAGAATCAGACACCATACAGAAAATATCATTAATGCGGCTTTCTTTTGGGCATAAAAACACGAGCGATGTGGGAAGCGAGTTACAATACTTGTTTGTGGTGCTTCAACCTCATCTGCTTTTTGACAGCTTATAATTACAATTTTGTTTGTGTTTTACAAATATATTTGAAATACTGCTTTTATAACAGGTTTTTAAAAGGTTGTTTACATGGTTTTGATTAGGAGAGGGTGTAAAGAAGCAGCGAGATGGTGGAAAAGTGGCTGTCACTGAGTTTACAATGTTTATGAGCTTGTGTTGGATTGCTTGATCACAGGCCACGCCCACTCTGTAAATGTCAATGCAATGAACCAATCATCTGTTTTACTTGAAAAAAACAAATACATTTGGAGTCTTGGTACCTATGCATTATAGTTTCCAAAATTTCAAGTATGTTTTTTTAAGTATGATATATACAGTCAAACAAAAAAATATTCAGACACCAATAAAAGATTTATTGATAAATATTTTTTTACTAGTGGTTGCAGGACACTATAGTTCATGTGAGGGTAGCAAAATAAGGTAAACTGTGACATATTGTACCCATAAATTCCTCATACAGTGCACTACCATTTTGGGGCCAAAAATTATTCAGGCATTTTGGCCTGACCATGTTTTGCCAAGTGTTTTGTTAATTTTTTTCTTCTTTTATTACTTATGCAACCTTTTTTACAACACAAAATTGAGCATTGCTTGGTAATTGGTTGATCTAAATTGGTATTATCTAATTGTATACCTACATTTAACAGCCAACAGTCTAATTCATTACACACATTTCTATCAAAGTTATCTGACATTATCAAGATGAATTTGTTCTGACAAAGTTTAACTTTTCACAGTTCTTTTCATTATGTTTTACCCTTTTCTGAACTATTGCTAATAAACTGTAATAATCTGAGAAATGCTGAAGTTGTCTGAATAAATTTTGGCTTGACTGTATCAGTGTTTCTCAACTGGTTTATCACAACCAAAAAATTGACCACGGATCTTTTATATGGGGTCACAGATGGGAGGAAAAAAAAAAAAATTATATATATATATATATATATCAACAGTAGAAAATGCTTCCCATATATTTTATTTTATGAATAATGTTATCATTTATCATTATCATGGGCAATAAATTTGACATCAAATAGCAACCCATCAAATGCATTCTGTTTTTATTTTTTATTATTGGTTCCAATTGCTGTTTTGAATATAAATATGTTTTTGATTTGATTCTTATTCTTATGTTTTATTTAACAAAATTTCAAATATATGTGTTTTTGTTGGAACTGTATGACTGGTCTCTGATTGGTTCACTGAGATGCAGAATGGGTGTGGCCTCTTATCTAGTAATTCAATACAAGCTCATATACCAGTTTAAGGAATAATATTTTGTGTGGTGAAGCTAATGGTACAGAAATGACGCACTTCAGCTGTAAAACTATAACGCTACAGGATAAAAAAAGAAAAAGGACAAGGAATGTATCTTTTATGTATGTTTTATCTGTAAGATTATAAATAATGAAAAAGAGCACTTGGTGAAGGAGTAATACGTGTGAATTAGTGCTGTCAACGCGTTAACGCATGCGATTAATTTTTGTCTGGTTTAACGTGTCAAAATATTTAACGCAAATTAACGCAGCATCCGTATTTTCTGCCATCCGTTGGCTAGCTTTACATTATATGATCACGCTCTTATTCATTTAAATGCTTTTAAACATTTCAAGCACGGCAAGACAAAAGAGAATGCGCTGTCTGTGAATGCCCTTATGTGACACATACACACGTAGGCTACACACACACACACACACACACACACACACAGTGCGTAGACAGGGCGCCAGAATCCAGTTCTCTTAAGCGCTTGAACTAACAATAAACATCCCAAAGTGCCAGTTTTGTCGATTATCCTCATAGGAGCGATCTTAAATGATTTATATAAAGTCTAAAATGAACAAAAAGAGTTGTGAGAGAATGAGGCGAGATCCATAGACAGTATATAAACGGTCAGATCCGCTTGTCTGTCTGCTCTTAAAGGGACAGCAGCCAATAAAGCTTCCTGTCAGTAAAGTTAAAGAACAAAGGGAACAGAGAAAATGACTCGCTGCTCTTGACTAAATAACTTTTGTAGCTTCAATAAGGATTAACTATTTAATTTATAGTTTATGCAGTGCAGACTGCATATAACTTTGATAACTTTATTAAATTTCTGTATATTTCCTAACTGTTAAGACAGGAAGGGCAGGAGTAAACATGACATTTATTATGGGTTTATGTTAGCATTGTTTTAAGTTTACTTAAATTAAAAACTGTTATATTTTTGAAGCCTAATAATAAATGTAAAAAAATAGAAAAAAATCAGTAGATGTATTAATATCAGTAATACTGGCCTTCATTCATAAAAAGATGCCATTTAAACAAGTATTTAAAATATACTGTCTTTATGTTGTTTCTACATTAATTTGATTAACTGTGAAATTATTACATTAAAAATATATATTAAAAACGTACAAAAACATTTCTTTTTTTATTGCGATTAATTGCGATTAATCACAGAAAAAATGTGTGATTAATCTAGTTAAAGTTTTTAATCGATTGACAGCACTAGTGTGAATACATTACACTAGCTCGAGTCAGTCTCCCTGCACTGCACCCGTCGAGATGAGATCAGCGCCATTCTGCCCGTGGGTCTTTTTACGGTTCGCTTGACAGCAGGACTGGCAGATGCTTATTCTCTAAGCCACTGTGACTACCTAAGTCCATTATTCAGGCATAAGATCAAATTCGGTGGATGAATCAGCATATATATAAAAAGGCAGCGCTGCAGGAGAGAACTGTGGCTAAGATTTAAAGTTTCAGGCCTGATTGAAGCCGTCCTGCCACGCGATCGAGTTCCACAGCTGTATGTGATTATGTTGTACCGTGTCAGAAAGGCGCTCTGACTCACGTTTTAGCAGCCGCAAAGCCAATATGAATGTGCGTGACTTAGTTTAGACTTGGAAAATGAGATCCTTGTAACGTTATACATGCACAGGGACTGGATTAGCGAAATGGGGAGTTTTATCTGGAGATGTAGATTCTGCAAACACATGTTCTCTGTACGTGTAAATGTTGAGTAAAGCAGGCATTTGATTGCTTTTCTTGTCTATATGTTCAGCAAGCACACAGGTTGCTACAGCCCTGTTCATTAACTTCTCATAACTGGGCTGGTTATCAGTTTTCGGAAATGTAATCTAAACCAGTGGTCGATCACAACCCAAAAACTGACTCCGTTCTGAGGGTCATTGACAAGAAAACATAAATTATTCATTTAATGTACAAATATCTGTATTTTTTGTTATTATGTTGTTATTTTATTGAACAAATATTTTATAAATTATATGTATAGGTTCATTATTTATTTTATTAAAATAAATAGAAGTATCAGTCATATACAATATAGTACACTTAACATTGTTTTGGTCCATATGTTCTGTTTCTGTTACCTCTTTTTTCTTTATCAATTATATTGCAATCTGATAATGAATAAATATAAATAAATAATTTAAATGTCGATATTTTAAAGAAAGAGAATACTTTCCATTTTTATATATAATAAGGATAATGATAATAATAACTAGTATGATGATATTTAAAAATATCTATTAATTATATCATAATCAATTATTATAAGATAAATATTGATGTTTTAAAGGAATTACTATACTATACTATAAGGAATACTTCCCATTTTGAATATTAATGATAATGATAATAGTTAATATTTTTGTTGTTGTATTTTATTTTATTTTATTTTTGTTCTTTGTTATTGTTAATTATAATAATTATAGTTATTATTATTAATGATAAAAAAAGAACAAAAACAATAAAAGAACAACAACATCAATAATAACAGAAAACATCAACAAAATGATGCATGGTACCAACAAGATTACATAAAAAATGAATTATGATATAGTCTTTCCACTTGATAATCCAATGTTATTTTAAATCCGAAGCAAAACCTTCTGAGAAGCACCGGTTTAAACAAAGCTCTCCACTGTAACCGTGTCTGGCTGTACTTGCTCACAAGTCCCTGGAGGTGCTTCTGTATCTCACCTTTGCCGAGAGACTCTGCAGAGCTTCAAAAGAGCTGCAGGCTGCCACAACATGGCTGTCAATTACCAGCAGAAGCTGTCACTTCCAGTAACGCAGAAGGCTGCGCTGCATCTCCCATACTGGCTGAGATAACTGCCTGAACCCTTATAGATGTAGTGTAGTTTTCTGGGACAAGGGTTCACGAGTCTCTAACCTCTATCATCAAGGCTAATGGAGAACCGCCAAAGCTCTGGCCCCGTGCTGCCACACTTCCTGTGCTCTCCTACATGCTGTAGTGTGCTCTGGTAAAATGTAGTCTGTGAGGTCTAAAATCAACTACAGTAAACTCTGAGACCCTGTCCGGCATTTACAAACAGATATGGGATGATAAGCATCTCATAAAAATGATGTGTGCATCAGAGTAGTGCCATTAGTTGAATGTGACCGGGCTATTTAAATCATCACTTGCATAAAACACTCTCTAAAAGCCACTAGGAAAAGACGTTTCCACTACTGCCATCATATTCTGTGGCTTATTTACTATCGTACAATGGGGCTCTCTAACCCAGAACCGTTCAAATGCTTTGAGATCAGGAAAATGCATGCTCTAGCTTCTCACCCAGATCATCTGTGCTGGTGATCTGAAAGCATTGGGTCACAGCCAACCCCTGCAAAACCATGAGCTTTAGCCCTCTCACAGTGAGCCAAACCAAGCTAAAACAAGGAGTGTAAATCTGTCTTTTAAAGCACGTGAAACTCACATGACATATGCATGTATAAATGATTATATGATATATTGATGTTTAAAGTAACTTTTTTTATGTCTGTTGCTCATCTGTCACAATAATGTAATGTCTATGAATTCATCGTTTCACCAAATATTTACAATGTGATTGATTTGATTAATTAGTTAATTGGCATAGCATCTAAGTATTTTGCTAAAAAATGTTAAATGACCAACGGCCCTAATTTACAAACATTTTGACAGTTTTCATAAGAATTGTTAAAAGAAAAGTTATGAATGAGAAATTCATTTACATAAAGGTTTAAAATTCCCCAAAAAAGACAGAACAGGGAGATTAACGCTGAAAAAGTGTTCAAAAATATGAATGAAGAATGAAAGAAGGATGTCGTTTTCATTTCTCAGATGTGTCAAGTAGATTTTAGTTTGGGTCTATAATTATAATCCACTCCTCACCTCTCTATCTCTCTTTTTCTCATTCACTCTCTCTGTCCCATTTCTCTGATCTCCGTCTCTCAGAGTTTCATGACACAGAAGATAACTTGCTTTTAAAAGGTCAGGGCCTCCATTAACTGCAATAAGAATTTGCACGTGTGTGTGTGTGTGTGTGTGTGTGTGTGTGTGTGTGTGTGTGTGTGTGTGCGAGTGTGCGTTTGTGTGTGTGTGCGTGCGTGCGTGTGTGTGTGTGTGTGTGTGTGTGTGTGTGTGTGTGTGTGTGTGTGCGTGTGCGTGTGCGTGTGTGTGTGTGTGTGCGTGTGTGTGTGTGTGTGTGTGTTTTAGCCCAGAGGTAGAGGATTATGAGTCGTCTCATATTGGCATCTTTAAAAATACATTATGCTTCATTCAGAATGTCTCTCAGTTAACATGCCAACATTAGTCTTCATAAACAATACTACAATATTACATTTCTCTAATAGAACGCTCCATAATAACAAGCCCACGCATGGCAAAATCATAATCCATAAAAGCCCACATGCGCTGTTTGATCTCTGCCTACAGCGCTTTGCGTTTCTTTAGTTTGTTGCCGCTTTTCCATTTCCTTCTTCCCTCTTTCTCTCTCTCTCTCTCTCTCTCCCTCTCACACACACACACACACACACACATCTGCAGACACTGTCTACACCGAGAGAAAGAGAGTGACATCTACAGCTACATCCCTCCCAATTCTACCACACACTTTGTAAACAGAATTGTTGATTTATAATGGAAGTGAGCTAGTCATGACAAAATTAGACTGCTCTCGTTATACTTTACAAATGATTATTTAACACAAAAAATAAACGCTTCTATTATAATCTACAAGTAATTCATTAAAGTGATCTAGTTTTGTCTCAACAGAATTACTTTCATTTTAATTCTAGTGTAATGAATTCATTTCTTGATTAACTTAATATTAATATATATATATATATATACATACTATATATATATTAGTGCTGGGCAACGATTATATTTTTTCATTGCAATTAATTAAAATGAATAATGCATTAAAAAGTAGTGTATTGTAGTCTATTACTACTTGCTGCACGGTTTGTGTTTATTGTTCATACTCAGATTGAAAATATATTTTTTGTTAGTTTTGTTATAATATAACACTGTTTCCATTTTCTTTACTCCCTGAACGTTTTTGGACACATCTCTATTGTTAGTAAACAAAATAGGCCTGGTTTTCACTTAAAAGCGCAGATAAAAATATTGTAATAAATGGTTATAACTTGCTTGGGGAATATTATATGTAAACACATTTTTTTTTGGAAGTGTAAAACACCCAGATACAACTTTCTAAAGAAATATATCCAAACTTTAGGAGTTTGTTTGAGTACACAGTAAAAAACAAAAAACAAATTGCTACTTGAGTTTTTCTTAAAATTTTGTAATTTCATGAATTCTTAGAGAAAACAAAAGGAAAATTGGGACTTTAGTTAATTAGTTAGACTTAAACTTCAAGTTCTCCTGTCTATAATGATATATGGCACTTGATGCTGACTGCTAGAATAGATCTGAAAACCAAAGAAAAGTGCCAAAGAAAATTTTGCTATTCAAATTCAGCCCATGCATGGGCTAATAGTATGCACGTGTAACAGCTCAAGCTAATTCTGTTTTCTAATAGAGTTCCTAAAAGTTTAATAGTGTTTTAAGACAGTTTTGTTCCCCACCATACAAATAAGTGACAAAAAAAAAAATGTAATAGGGGTTGAGTAATTATGATGCAGTTCTATTATAAAAAAATGGTATAACTCAAAAATATTACATTATATATTGACATTAACACTTTTAATATGCCAGTAAAGTGTTATAGATGCAAATTCTGTAATGTCCTGGATCTTCAGAAAAGCTTGTACTTGTAAAGTACTGCAGTCTCTGTGGGGTTGAATAATTTTGATTGCAACTGTTTATAAAAGATGTATATTATTGGGTTCATAATTATAATG
Source organism: Carassius carassius (assembly GCF_963082965.1). Taxonomy (NCBI): domain Eukaryota; kingdom Metazoa; phylum Chordata; class Actinopteri; order Cypriniformes; family Cyprinidae; genus Carassius; species Carassius carassius. Next base: position 5,178,089 of record NC_081774.1, on the reverse strand, counting down.
TATATAGTTTTCTTATGTTTATCAAAAATTACTATTATAAACTATTATTATTATTATTATTATAAACTACTGTTTAAATTATTTTAAACTTATTATTACATTTATTTTAATTCATTATAATTTGGAATAAAATGTTAAATATAAGCAAGGCAAGTTCTTATTGTATGTACAGTATATAATACATTTTAATCAATGGTAATTCAAAGTGCTTTACATAAAACAGATTTAAAATAATCATAAAATAATCACAACAGATGCTTAAGAAATAATAATAATAATAATAAAAGCAAAAACAAATATTAAATATTAATATTGGAAAACATTGTTTAATTGTGTAATTGAAGCATTTTTTTTTTCTGTAGCTTTTTGGAGTTTGTTGATCTTTCAGCTCACTGTTGGCTCTGAAATCTCATGTATCTCACTGTGCGAGACCCGCAGAAAGACTATTGGCTCGCGGCTCCACAATTTCTCTCTCTCTTTCCTGTAGAACAACACTACTGCAGATTAATAGCACACACTAGCTCACTTTAGATGAGTTAAGAAGGTTTATATAACAGACAGTATGATAATGTAATTTAGCATGTTAGAACACACTTCTTGAATTCTTCTACTCGATTAAATCGAGCATTTGTGTCCCCTTGCACTTGCACAGGTTCGAGAAATTTTGAGAATTTTCCTCCCCATTCCCTTCTTCCTTTGTGTGATTGTAGCTAAATATTTTTCTGAAGCTGTTGGCATTATGCGCCGTGCGTAGCAGGACGTGAAACCCAGCCGTCAGTATGAAAGCGATGCTGTTATTACAGAGATATGAAACCATACACAAGGCCAATACAAGGTTTTGTTTCAGCTGAATGAATTCAATCTCGGCGATCTCTCCATGCTGCACAGAATACAGAGTTGAACCCATAGTTTAACATGTACATACAGTACCATCCCTAAGACTTCAAAGAATCTCAAGAACAGTGTTCTGGGTAACCAGTGAGGTCTGGAATACCTATATCACATTCATCTTAATGCCATTTTGCACAGGATTCCCAGAAATATGCTTAGTACCTGTGTAGTTTAAGATCTGTTGTCATTTTTTAACATTTCTAAAAAAAAAAAAAAAAAAATTATAAATAATAAAAAAAGAAATCATTTTTAAAAGAAATCAAACCAATACTATTTAATGAATCAATACCTTACATTTCAACCAGTGTAGTCCCACTCACAAACATGTTATTTTTGTGAACTAGTTATATTTATGGATCAAAAACATGTAATGCAATCAGTGTAATCTGATTCACAAATGATTCTTATGACACAGTTATTTTTAATGAATTAAAATTGTACATTTCAACCAGTGTAAACAAATTCACAAATGACTCTTATGAACCAATTTTATTTAAGGATTCTCCAAATAAAATGCCACCAGTATAGTCCAAATCACTAAAAAAAGATATATATTTTAATGAACTAGTTATATTTAATGACTCAGACATGTAAAATGCAACCGATGTAGTCTGATTCACAAATAAATGGCTTTCATGTACTGGTTTCTATTTAATAAAACAAAAACATACAGTGTAACCAAAGTGTGATTCACAAACAAATGACTCTTATGAACTAAAATGCAACTATTTATTCATTATTTACATTATTTACTTAGCAGTAATGCAGTTATATTCTCTGAAAGTAATCATTCCTAGTACAGTCTTTGTGTTCTGTAGCTCTTACCAGGTGGTGTTGCCATCCTGCCAGTGGAGGTGACATGTGCCACCCAGTTGGGGGAAGTGGCGCTTTGCCACAGCCAGCCGTGCCATGTTCACTGAAGGATGTTTAAGATGGCGTGTGTGTATGCGGTCCACGGTCCATTAACAGAAGGACTGATTTGACACCAGCCCCCTCCCCGTTTGTGTGATTGTGTGTGTGTAGGACAGGCGACTCCCTTCAGCAGGACAGATTGCTTTGCTGGTCTATGGCAGTGACACCTGCCTGCTGCCAAAACAGACCCACTGCTCACCGAGAACCTGCTGAGAACCGTGTCTGTCTGCTCTGGCAGCGCTCTTATTGGCTGCCTGCCACAAGCTCCGCCTACTTTTAACACCATCTTGAGATGGTAGAGGTGGGGAGGGACTTCCAATAGTCCCCATTTTACTGACAGCGTGAGAGGGCTGCTCCGAGAAGGATTCACTGCCGGGGGAACAGTAGCCAGATCTACTTGTAAAGTAAAGTGGCTCACAGGCTCACTGGTTATATTCAGATTTTTTTTTTTTTTTCTGTGGCACAAATGAACTAAAGTAATAGCAAATGTGATTTTTAACAGTGATATCTTTCTTGGATCATTATTTGATCGGAATACAGACAATGGCAATAATTTTTCACACAAAATTAAATGCAAAATAAAAGGACAGAAGATTATTTAAAATATATTCAGTAATAAAATGTTTTTAACAAAAATATTTTCGATAATACAATTATTTATAAAAATACTTTACTCAATAATGTATCAGAATGCTGGAAGTTAAAATTTCTACACAAAATTAGATGCAAAATAAAATAACAATATAGTCATATAAATTGTCATAAATACTTAAATATAAGTAAATGATTCAAATATATCAAAATATAGTAAATAATTGTTAAAATAACATTAAATGTATAATTAAAAGTATCTTCATATTATAATGATAAAATATTTTAAAAGAAATTGTAATAGTTTTAAAAATTATATATTGATAATTTATAAATATATAAAAATATTGTAATCTTTATTTGATCAGATTTTCAATGGTTAAGATTTTCTTGACAAAATTAGATGCAAAATAAAATAGCCAAATAAGTATATATGTGTTTGTTTGTGTGTGTGTGTGTGTGTGTGTGTGTGTGTGTGTGTGTGTGTGTGTGTGTGTGTGTGTGTCCATAGGTACAGTACAGTACGCTACACTTCTAAAATATAAAGGTTCTTTATTGCATTAATAGAATCATTCCATTGTTCGCTGAAAGGTTGTTTGGGGAACCAAAAATTCTTCTTTGACATCCTGTGAAAACTCCCTTTTGGAACCTTTATTTTTAAGAGTGCAAGTGCAGTATGTGATGTGTGGTATCCTAGTATTCTGAACATATTTACATTGAAAATCTTTTAGTTTCTTTCAAATTTAATTGTTTGGCCACAATGAAAGACAGCCTTGATAAGACATGAGTCTTTCAGAAATCACCAACAGAATCTGAGATTGTTTGTTCTACTCATTATAAAGAGCTGTTGATTTATTTTTAAATCGTGTTCATTTGTGTCAGTCAGCACTGCATTTATTTAATCTCCAGAACAGCAGTGTTTCTGATTGTAATCTGTGTATTATTCAAGAACATAATAACCCCCAGATGCCATGAGGAATGCAAATTAAGTTGAAAAAATTTTTTGAGCAACGGTTTATGATTCTTACAAATGTATGTTATGATTTCAGAATACTTATAATACACTTAAAAATAAAGGTGCTTAAATATTTATTTACAGCGATGCCATAGAAGAACCCATTTTGGTTCCACAAAGATCTATTTAGTCAATCAGTTTCTCACCAATGGATGCTCTGCAGTGAATGGGTGCCGTCAGAATGAGGGTCCAAACAGCTGATAAAAACATCACACATCACTTCAGTCCAGTATGTCAGTTTACATATTGAGAAGTGAAAAGCTGCATGTTTGTAAGAAACAAATCCATGATAAATGTGTTTTTAACTTCAAACAATTGTTTCTGACTAAAATATGAGTCCTCTATCCATAACACGTCTTTCTCCGGTAAAATATTTGATTTTGAAAACAAAACAAAACCCAAAGCAGTTTTAAAAAAAAATATGTGAGAGGACAACAGGTGATGGACTTTTTCACTGGAGGAAGCATCATTAAGGATTGTGGGCTCATATTTTGGCCAGAGGCAATCATTTAAAGTTAAAATGCCTTAATCATGAATTAGTTTCTCACAAAGATGCAGCTTTTTTGCTTCATGGGATGTTAATTGCTGGACTGGAGTCATGTGGATTACTTGTGGATTATTTTACCAGCTGTTTGGACTCTCATTCTGATGGCACCCATTCACTGCAGAGGATCCATCGGTGAGCAAGTGATGTAACACTTCAATCTCTTATATAAAATCTCATCTACATTGGATGGCCTGTCAGCTAATTTTCATTTTGGGTGAACTATTCCTTTTATATAACAAAAGAAGGGCAGATTCTATTATAAGCACACATATTGTTTGTCTGATTGCCTAAATTGCTCTGGCTGTTTTTATTTATTTCTGGCCCAGTGGTAAGGTCATGATCATGTGTTTGTGAGAGTCTTTCATTATTTATATCTCAGTGCTCTAGTGCCCTTCGCGCTTGTTTTATGGCTGAGGTGATGTCAGGTGCAGAATCTTCTCGTTTCTTCTCATTCACCATGAGGATGACACACATTTAGACATACCATCCTTTTTGTAAATTACAGACAACACGCCAAACCCTCCTGCCCCTTCACATGCCACACATTGCACATTCTGAACCTGAATTATTAATATTACGGTTATTTTTTCCCTGATTATTATTATTATGTTGCAGTTGTTAAGAAACAGATTTCGCCTTCGGCCATCACAGTATGGGGGATTTTCATGTGTAGCGTGGGCTTTCAGCGTCGGGCTGCTGTGAATTTTGATGAGACCTTGAAAACTAAATTGAATGTTGCAGCAAGTCTCTCTCTTCTCTATCTGAGGCTCTTCTATGTCTGCCTCTTTTTTCCACTCCCAAAATACCTTTCTGCCTAGGTTTTTTTTTTTTTTTTTGGTACGTTTGCTTACAACACACGCAAAACAGAGACACACACTAATATAAGTGACATATATCATATATAGACTATATCAGGCAGGTAATGTAAGAAATTGTAAATATGAAATATTTGAGTTATTATACTTACACATGTGCATGTGTATATGCATTTTAATGAATATTGCACCTGAATAAGAATGTAAAAATGTAATATATATATATATATATATATATATATATATATATATATATATATATATATAAATATATATATATTTCTGTATGTTGTAAAATGCTAATTAGTATTTTCAGCTCTTAGCTCTTCAGACATTATGACATAAGTATAAGAAAAAAATCTTATTTGTTGCATTTTATAACAGACTATATTTGAAATGAACCTGAATCTAATTTCAGTATCACACACAAGACTTTTATTTTATACCATGGCACATTTTCATGTAAGCTGACTGATGAGTGCAAACTAAAATCCAATGAAACCTCATCAGTTCTGCTCAGAGACATTCACTGACAACCCAGTCTGTTTCTGTCGTGTGTGAAGTAGTGCTGTCAGGTTTATTGTTGTGGTTTAATTTGGACTTTTTTTCTGTATTTCTCAAAGTACTCTTTGGCTTTTATCTCTTCTAAAGCATTTTGTTTTCTTATTTTTTGAAGTACAAAGAAAGCCAGTTTTTAAAGGTTAACATGAAATGCTGTTTACAACACATTTTTTCTTCCATAAAGTGATTGTATGTTCAAATGAAACAATGTATTTAATGAGAAGCGTTCTGATTCTGACATCTGAATTGAAAAGGATTAGGAAAGTAAATAAGGTCGATTTTAATGACTTGAAAGTTGCTGTTTTAAGTGTTTACTTTTAAATATCAGTTTCAAAATGGTACACTGACTTCCAGTATAAAAAAATGGTGTCTGTTTCTGTCCCACGCTTCTTCCAATAATGTCTGTTCTGGGAGTATATAAGTTTGAAAAGATGTGAAATTGTGTGAAAAAACCCACTCTAATCTAATAATTAACATCAAAGACTGTTATGATAACAGTGAAATATTTAGCCAGGTAGTCAATCACTTTCTCGTGCTGAGTTGGTGAGGTGTTGATGGAGTTTAGAAAGAGTGATCTCAGAACTAACACATTACTATCTCGTCTGCTGCTAAATGTCTTTTCTGATGGCATCAGTGCTCGTCTGCGGCTCTTCAAAGAAGCTCAGTTTCCTAAACCAAGATTTTTTTTCTGCTCAGAGGTTCTATTTCTCAGAGGTCTCTGGATATCAACTTTGTCTCAGATGTTTCTCAGATATTGTAGCTCAGTTTATTTGGTTTTTGAAAGACTCGTGACTTTTTAGTATCTTGATAAATCTGAGCACAGTTTGAGACATTGTTTGAGATATCTTCTGAAACTCTAAATGAGACTAATTTGCAATTTCTAGGATCTTTTCACTCTGGAATTCTGGATGAACTATGATGGAGACATTTGGTCTCATTGCAGTCAAATAAGATATTAAAAAACTATCGTTTTTCTTTTTCAACATTTAAATGAAGATCTGTTGTAATGAAATCTGTAATAAAAACATCAACCAAATCTCTCTCTCTCTGTCTGGCAGGAGCTGTCTGAGGTGAACTCCACGCAGGTGAGGAGTCAGACGAACACGGCTCATGTGGATGGATTACGGCCGGGCACCATGTACGTGATGCAGGTTCGCGCCAGGACGGTTGCCGGTTTCGGCAAATACAGCAGCAAAATGTGCTTCCAAACCCTCACAGATGGTACGAACCCCCACGCCAACACTTGTGTGTGTATGTGTGTGGAGGCACTCTTTGGATCCTGGTGATCTTGTTCCTCCAGCAGATTTATTTAGAGTTGTCGATATAAATGCTTCACTGTTCCATTTTTATGCTCAGTAGATTCCAAGTTTGACTGATCATCACTGTGTCATAGACAGGTTATGTGTGTGTGTGTGTGTGTGTGTGTGTGTGTGTGTGTGTGTGTGTTTGACTGTTTCAGACAAAATGCTTAGCTCAGTGATTTTTCATTATGACCATACGTGGCATTCTAGCTTTCCCAGAATGCTTAGCTAATTGATTAGAGAATTATGTGATCATCATGTGTGGGGGGTCCAGTATCTATCTATCTATCTATCTATCTATCTATCTATCTATCTATCTATCTATCTATCTATCTATCTATCTATCTATCTATCTATCTATCTATCTATCTATCTATCTATCTATCTATCTATCTATCTATCTATCTTCTTTTATCATATCTATTCTGTTGTTTTTTTGTTTTATCTATCATTCTATCTATTGTTCTCTTTGTTCTGTCTATCATTCTTGTGCTCTATCCATCCATTCATCTATCCATAATTTTTACTATCATTATATTCTCCTATTGTTTTTTCTATTGTTCTATCATTCTGTTGTCTATTTATTTTTTTATCATTCTATCTGTTGTTCGATCTTTCATTCTATCTACCATTCTGTCTTTCTAGCTCTTTTTATCATGCTTTTTTTTGTTCCTCCCAGCTAGCTTTCTCATTCTTTTAACACTATTTCTCTCTGTTTATTTTCTCTCTTTCACTCTCTCTCAGCGGAAGTGAGTGGATGTTTATTGTGTCTTAAGGCTCATTTTATTCATTAGTGGTTGGATACACACACACACACACAAGGAAAAATTTTAGTTTTTCATCTGAGGTTCATTTAATTGTTTCCAGGTCCATTCTTTTTCCTTTTTTGTCAATAATTTTTCTGGAAATTTAGGCCTTTGCAAACTTTCAAATGGACTACAAGAAACATAAATCTCTCTCTCTCTCTCTCTCTCTCACACACACACACACACACACACACACACACACACACACACACACACACACACACACACACACACACACACACACACACACACACTCGTAACCTCTGTCTCTCAAGGGTTTGATTAATGGCTCTGTATCTGTAGTCTAGCATGTCCTGCCTGATGGCTGTGCCAGGGAAACACACACACACACACACACACACACACACACTGCCAGGGGGACTGGACTCTACAGGACAGAAAGACATCCGCCAGGCAGCTGGCTAGTTCCTGGGGCTTCACACACACACACACACACACACACTTTACCTGTCCAGCTCACTCGCACATTCATTTTTTAGGCTTTTGCCCAACCCTCCTTGTCTTTGCTGTCACACTGGTGTAAATATAACTGAACTGCTCTGGCAATCTGGGACACACATACAAAGAGACACAGGTCTAATGTGTGAACATGGCCCTGTTGTTAAACGGTGAGATACATATTCTTTCTTGGCTATAATTAATGCATTTGCGGTTTATATCTGCATTTTTGCATTTTGCATATCTAATGCATCTTACACTTTATTCAAGGTATAAATATTATCAGTTCATGCATTCTCTAAGAATCAAACCCATGACCTTGGCACTGCTGACACCATGCTTTACTGTTAAGCTACAAAATATGCAGGATATTCATGGCATACACTCAACAAATATGCAATACATGCAACAAATAAAGTAAATTCACATAGTCATGTCAGTTTGCATGCATCTAACAAACAGACAGACACACAAACTTAAACATACTCTTCAGCATGCCATGTTGAAATATGGTATTCACTAACACAAATGAAATGGAAGATACAGACAGAACACAATGATGTCACACTGATGAAGACAAAACTCCCTATGCGTGTGTGCAGGCGTATCCGTGCCGTCATACTCACTAAAGTAATTAGTGCAAGCACTCGCTCAGCGCCAGCTAACGGGTACATCCACTGGCATTCTGCAATGGCACAACATTCGTTACGACAATTAGCACCAATCAGGGGGGAGAGAAGTCCATCTTACGCACACACACACCTTCTCTAGAAGCACAACACATGCTCTCCCTGGAGTCTGTCTCTCTCTCTCTCTCTCTCTCATTTTGACAGCCAGGTGTAATGACGAAGAAATGATTCTGTTAAATGAGGTGTGTTTAAGCCTAGTAAAACACACAGACTGTGTGAAAAGTCCAGCAGTCCAGCACTGTGCCGGTTATATATAACTGTTACACCATTTTGTCCCATGTTTGGCCATGTTTGGATAAGGATACACACTTAAGAAGCACACAAATCATCCATATGCATCCAATAAAACTGCCACATATAAAAATGTGACTGCTACTTTTCAATACTGTAGTTTTTTATTTATTTATTTATTTTTTTACTGAAATGCAGCATATTAGAATGGTTTTTGCACTAAAATGCAGTAGAAAAAATATGATTGATAATATTATTACAATTAAAATTAACAGTTTTGTGTTATAATCAATATCAATATTGCTTAAAATTATGACTTCATTCTAGCTTAGCATGCTACAATCTCAAATAGCTTTTTCAAACCACACAAATGTTTGTTCTTCTGTATATGCGTGAGCCTGTGGAGGGTTTGTCTGTATTTGAACATCGACAAAAGACATTCCATCCTCGTCATTGTTGTTTTTAGACTGTGACGGCGGGATTAGCAGTGCTGATGGGCCACACACATCACTCACACACACTTCACCAGTCGATGTCATTCGTCTGTGTACCTTGAGTGTTTTCCTTCCCTCCTTTCATTCCGTCTGTCCTTTTCCATCGCTCTTTCTCAGTTGACATCTGTCAGCGTTGGCATTAGTACTACCTGACCACCGTGTTTTAGCGCTTCCTTTTGTATCATTGTATCACTCTATCATCCCTCTCTCTTTTTTTCTCCTCTGTTTCATTCAAAGCTCACACATCCTCACAGGTCTTAAATCTGTATTCTTCTCTTTTTTCCATACATCTTTGTGTGCCAAGCCCCCCTTTCAATCTCCTATTCATGCAGTCCATGGAACACTTCCCTGAATGGCTTTTCTTAAAAATGTTTTGTTTACGTTCTTTCATCCCCTGTTTCATCTCTATAGGCAGCAGCCATTTCAGTTTTTTTTCTGTAGCCTAATGTATCCTGTCTCTCTCTGTCTAGACGACTATAAATCAGAGCTGAGGGAGCAGTTGCCACTGATTGCGGGCTCAGCCGCGGCTGGAGTGGTCTTCATTGTATCTCTGGTGGCAATATCTATAGTCTGTAGCAGGTGAGTTGGCCATTATGGAACCGGATGTATGACTGCTGCATGTGCTCGCGAGGATGAAAGGCCTCGAACTAGTTCAGACTAGCTGAATGTGTTCTCCTGGTTCATGCTTTTACTTAAAGTGAATATGAAAAGTAATATACCATCTACAATAGAGCCATCTACAAATACGTATCGATAATTTAATCAGTGATACAAACAGAAACATTGACAAATCCGATATTTTATCTAAAATGTATAACATGTTATGAATTATATACTCAAATAGTATAATTTAAATAGTAGAACAGTAATATTATGAAATATGAATTTTCAGCATCATTACTCCAGTCTTAAGTGTCACATGATCCGATATATATATATATCTGTGTGTGTGTGTGTGTGTCTAGCATTCATTTGAAAAGAAAATTCTTTTGTAACATTGTGATTGTCTTTACGATCAATTTTGATCAACTTAATGCATCCTGGCTCAATAAAAGCATAACAAATACTTATTGACCCTGAACTTCTGAACGGTACTATTTTTAAATATTTAATATTAAACATTTTCATACATATTAATCATAAAATAGTACATATTTGAATTATATATTGATTAAATCTAAGTTTATTACTTTCCCAGCATTTTATTACCATTGTAAACATTGAATTTTGAACACAATAAAACATATTAGCTTTTTTTGTTGCTGTTGTTCATGCCATATTTCAGATCTCATTGGTTGGAAGATAGCCACTAGCTCTCCTCAAAGTTGCTGTAGGGCAGCTGTTCTCAATTCCAGTCCTCGCGCCCCACTGCTCTGCATATTTTGCACGTTTCTCTTTAACACACCTGATTCAGATAATCAACTCGTTAGAAATGAACTCCGTGTATGAACTGTGTTCCAATTGTTCATTGCTCCCTACTCCCTGAGCAGGGGAAATCTGTTGAAGTTTACCTCACATCGAAACATTCATTCACTGATTTGTGCTGTGCAGCGTCTTTAAACATGGACAACTGTGACATCATATACCTCTGTAAATCAATACAATTTAAATTCACGTCTTGCACACTTCAATGCACTTTGAGTGGAACATATAGCTACGTTCGCTTCGAACTGGAATCATGGCTGAATATCCTGTGATGCCCACTTCGCAGGGCACTTATGTTCGAATAGAACAAATGTCTGAAGCGTTAAGAGAAACGTTCAAAATGTGCAGAGCAGTGGGGCGCGAGGACTGCAATTGAGAACCGCTGATATAGGGTAACATTAACGATGGGTGAGATGATGCAATTCCTGTAAACAGTAAGCAATTCAAGCTTTTAATCCAAATATAAAAGGAATTGGATCACAATAGGCCTTTGCAAACCACCAGACACAACTATATCCAAACAAACCTGACAAAAAGTTTTGTCTTCAGCCTTAACTTTTGGTCAGACAGAAATTTAGATCACAAAGCCTTTGAAAGCCTTTTTTTCTATAATTGTGGTCTCAAATATCGAATACAACACCCCTACATTACACACAAAATCAAAACAAACTGTGATTGGTCCCTTGGGATAACAGTTACACAGTCTCTGTCTTTGCCAGAATAAACTGTGATTTGAACCAGACTTTACGTCCTTGACACTATAATCCAGACTCTGCTCCATTATATTTCAGCCAGCTGAGCTATGCTATGCTGCACAAATGACATGAAATAACCTCCATATATAACATACATGAAATTATCCTCTTGTAGAAAGTCTATACAGGTGGAGCTGGGGAAGGTGGAGGGTTTCTGAAACGCACTTTAACTACTACAGTAAAGTATTTTAATGTTGAGCGGCAAACTCATTGGCTGCTGATGTGAAAAGGAACCAATCAGCTGTGCCTTGTGAATAACCATGTCATTATATCAGATTGAGTTACATGTAGAACCTATCAGCCTGCGCCATCTAGAGTTTCATGACAGAACTTTGTATTTCTTCATTTTATTTTCTCTCCTCCTCTTTCTCTCAAAGGAAACGAACTTACAATAAGGAGGCCGTGTACAGTGACAAACTCCAGCACTACAGCACCGGAAGAGGTGAGCAAACCCCTTATACTTTTGAGACCGTTGACACTGAAGGACATCTTTGTTTTAAATTCATCTCCGCCTCTTCCTCTGGGGCAAACCCATCCTGAAATGGGTTTTTTTAATAAAAGAGAAAGCAAACATATAGGGAAACAAGGCGAGAAATGTGAGGTTACAGGAAATGCCGCAGGATGTGGTGCAATGGAGGAAAGGAATGAGGGATCGCTTCAGGCCTGTGCACTTTTAAGAAGCTGACACTAAAAAGCTTCCTATCCATATGCATCCCGTAGCCCTTCAGGCTCGAGAAGCTTCAGGCTCATTAGGAAGTGAGAACTCTCTCTCTTTCTCTGTCTCCTTGTAAGCTACCTCTCCGAGGATTCGGTGGGCGATCTGTGAAGCTAAATTTAATTAACATAAGTGCAGACGAAAAAGTAAACAGATGATGTGACAGCCAGACTCGCACATCAAACAGACAATTTAGAAAGAATAAAAGAGAGCAGAGAGTGTGAGAAAATGATCTTGTTGTCAGTAGAAATATTCAGATAATTACTGTATCTGAATTTATTCAGTCTTGAATGTCAATGCATATGAGCTAAAACAAAGCGAAGGACACTCCTCTATGAATATAATTGGCGAAAATGCCACAGCCATTCTTGGGTTTCCCAACATTAGAATTATTCAAACTTTTAAAGGAAGTGTGGAGTTGGTGTCTGCATACAGAAGTTAACTTCATCAGGACTTTTAAACTTATCCTAGCAGGAAATTAAAGAATTGCCCTCAGCACCAAGGACAGACTCTTTAACAAAAATGTAATCATAGTTTGTATGAAAAAAATATATACAGTTATTATTGTAAAATCATATTTTATGTAGGAAACGCTTCAGATAGTCAAACGTTTCTTATTATTTATCTTTTTATTGTATCATTAATTACTATATTGTATTTGAGTAAAAACTGGTTATCTGGTGTTAAATTGATTTTGTAAATAGCTTAATTATATCGTTAAGTGTAATGTTATAATTTTTTTCCCCATGAAATAGCAGCATGACTGTACATGCACAGGCAGCTATAGGAGTCTGTGTGAAATTGTAAGCTCCATGTTGTCTTAAATTTCCCTTTTTTTCTGTTGTGTCACAGCTATTTCTGTAGCTTTATTTTGCTGAGTCACAACCAGTGCTGTTGTGCTAGTCACTAAGCTGGAACCTGGTTAGAAATGAAACGCCTACCACTCTTTCTCTCTCACTCTCTCTCTCTCTTTCTCTCTATAATGAGCACCCTAAGGAGTTGAAAGACTTAAATTGCTGTGAATGGAGAAAAATGAATGCTGGACATAAAATGGAAATATGGTTTTGTGTAAAATATTGATTTGAAGTGTAATAGAACCTTGCAATAGTGAGGCAGCCGTAATGTGGCAGGGTCATAATGGAGTACGCTTCATAACGCATGGCTTTTTAATACCAGAGAGAGAGAGAGAAAAAAAAGAGAGATCATTGAGATGAAACTAATCTGATCTAAATATGCTTACACAGTGTCAGACACTCCGCATAAGAGCACAAATGGGCTGATATTCTCAAAGCTTCTTAACCTCAGACAGATCATTTTATGTATCAGGACGCATCAGAGACGGCTGTTCTTTCAAAGCTCAGGAACAATGCGATTACACGGGCCAGGGGTCGGACGTTTGCTGTGTGCAAGCGGTGTATTAAGATGCTCCTGTTCTCAAAGAAAGATTAACAACATTCAAAATAAGAAGAGAGAGTGGATAGGAAAGACTACAGTAAACTAATGACTTCCTGGAGTTTATATAACATGAATTCAGTTCTGATTCTATATTTACTTTATATTTCAATTTATATAGCTGCTGAGTGTAATATAAGTGAAAGTCATGACATTTGCCAATATGGGAACCCATACTCGGAGTTGGTGCTCTGCATTAAACCCATCCAAGTGCTCACACAACAGTGAGTAGGGAACACACACACACCGTGAACACACACCTGGAGCAGTGGGCAGCTATTTTTCCAGCGCCCAGGGAGCAATTGGGGGTTCAGTGCCTTGCTCAAGGGCACTTGATAGCCATGGGTATCGAGGGTGGGAGAGAGCACTGTTCATTCACTTCCCCCACCTACAACTAAAAGGATAAATATTTCAAATGATAATCATAAATAATTGTCATGATAACTGAATTTTTAATAACTGGATTGAATTCAAAGAATAAGTTACTTTGATGGAAGGATGGATGGAAATAGAATATTAGTTAGAATAATAGAATAATAGAATGATAGAAAGATTGATGGAATATTTTGTTTTGAAATGTCTGGGCTTTTTCTGTTAATAAATAATCAATGGTGTACTTGGGTCCAAGACCAGACCAAGTGTTTGTCCTCAGGGGCTTGGCCAGAAGTTTGTGTTGTTCTGTCTCGCAGTGTTTTCGTGTCCCTACCCAGACTCACTCAGTGTCCTGCTGCCTCGTGTGGAAATGATGTCTTCTGGTCTCTCTCCTGTGGGACAGAGCTTCAGTGCAGTGGTAGAGCTGTTGGTGTTCCAGGCATGCATGGATCAAGTGGCTATGAAATATTAACATATATATTTTTATTTCCCTTTCTCAGCCATAAGAAATGAGTGGAGCTGTTATGATGCATTACTCTAGAGTAGTGGTTCTCAAACTTTTACAACGGCGTACCCCCTGGGGCATTTAACATTCTGCTGCATACCCTTCTCTTCCACTTAGACCGCAGACACGCCTTTTCTATTAAAGGACAAAATCTGCCCCCTTAAATTGATTTACAGGTGCATTTTTTATAGGCATACCATTATAGGCAAATATTTTCTATTATCATTATATATATATATATATATATATATATATATATATATATATATATATATAGTATAATCCTTATTAATTGTATGTCATGTTTTATATCATATTCTTAACATTACATTAAGTGTAATAATACACTTAATATACACCTAATAAGCACACCAGATGATATGGATTTTGTTAGAACTAGTCTATTATTTTGTCGCAAAATAGAACAAACAATATTCTGTTTCAAATGTTGGCTACATTTAAAATGTTAAATGTTCACTTAATATTACCTTTCTTTGTTGAACTGTTGCCATCGTTTGGATATTGAAGGAAATGTACATTCTTGCTCATGAAAACATGAAAACAATAACACACAGAGAGTGTGTTTGTATCGAGTTTAATTTGATCTCAAACCATGTCAGTATTTGCTCTTCATGCTATTAAGTGAAGATTTACTTTTGAAATACATTGAACAGCAGCACGATTTGCTAAAGCAGCATATTCAGTGGGAATCTTATTACATGCATGCTGCTTGTTTGGATTCAGTGTGTTTTGACCACAAAAGATGAGGTAAGCTGATTGGATATAATGTTTTTGACTGTTTACGGCACCACTGTTCTCCTGTTTTTACATTAAAAGCACCACTTTGCTTGTTGGAAATAATACATGTTCGGTTTTAATGTTACTTTAAGTTGGGGTAGAGTTAAATGAATGCCAAAACTCTCAAATTCTGTTCGTCACTCTTGTTTTACCATCATCTCACGTACCCCCAGGGTACTTGTACCCCAGATTGAGAACCACTGCTCTAGAGGACAAGGGGGGATAAACTGTTTGCCATTTGAGTTATTGATGAGGAAAGCCACGTTTCTAAAATCAAAGCACACTGTTGGTATGTGCATGTGTATTTGAAATGAATAATTCAAGAAACCTGCATGGCTTTGTTTAAGGTTAAAGGGTTCATATCATAGATTCCTTTTATCATTTCCCCCCTGATGTCCATTTAAAATGCTAGAAGCTTTCAGATGACTAGGGATCTTGTTAAAAATAAACTTCAGTCCTTCATTTATAATGCCATGATCCTTCTGAAGGAGCTGCAGAGCTGTAGGTGCTACACACACCGAAGAACATAGAATAGCATCTGTAATTCTTCTTCCACTGGTTTCTGGTCACTGTTTAGTCGTTGTTGACATTCAAATGTCATGTGATATGTTAATGGTTTTGCATTTCTGATGTCATGTTTTTTTTTTTTTTATGTGTTCATAGTGGATCAAGCTAAATAGACATATGCTATAAGTGTTCTAAATTAAGAAATAAATATCAGAAATTTTTGTGATAATGTAATTGTAATAATAATTTATTAAAAAAAAAGTTTGGGGCTTGATTTTACAGTATCTACTAAGATTTGATGGTTATTTCATTCATTCAATTATTTTTACAGCACAGATGGCAACAAAAGAAAAGCAGAAAAGTTATTTCAGCAGTCATAAAAGTTATTATATTTTGATCAAAGATCATGAAAACCAACTTTTATGAATTGTTGAATCACATTTTTAAAAATTGTACAATTTATTAAGACTAAATTGTGTGAATTTTGGTTCATTTCTCACTGTGGTCTGAAGTCTAGGGCTGTCAGTAAAGTGAGTGCTGGATGGGTTATTATTGTGCTGGAAGTCTTGAATGTCTCTTGGCCTTCCTTTCACACTGGGTGACATACCCCGGTCTCTCTAGCCTCCAGCGTCCGAGCCAGCACTCACCTCTTCTGAAACAGACCTTAGTGACTCTTGCCTGTGTCTTTCAGTGTGATTGCATCAGCTTCCACACCTGTTTTTGGGTCTCTTTTTATTGGCCAGCAGATATTAACACCTCCTTTTAGAACTCGTTTAATGTTTGGTTTATTTGTGTGGGTTGCTGGTTCTCTCTGATTCTCTGAGATTACTTTCTGCATCCTCTCTTTCTCTCTCTCTCACACACACACACACACACATACTGATGTTTACACATGAAGTTTCATCTTCTGCCATGAAGAGCGGTTTGATAGCGTGTCTGCGTTATCTGTTTATGAGGTCCTGTGGGGGATAAAGGCAGAAGAGAATTTGATTCGGCTCTATTGGAGAAGCAGAGAGAGAGAGAGAGAGAGAGATTTACTGCAACTGTCTTGTGTTGCCACTGCTGTTTAATGATGTCATAGTCACCAGCTATGAATCCATAATGTTTTTAAAATGGGGAAAAGGGATAGAGAATAAACACTGTAATGGCTAACAATAGAGGTTAGATTTATTTCTAGGGTTTAGAGATTAAAGACTCTGTTTCGTTTCAGATTTCAGTTCCGCTTACCAATTGCACAACAATACAAACATAAAAAAATACAAATAAATAAATAATAAGTGTAATACTATAATAAACAAATAATACAAAATAATACATTAATACAAAGTAATACAGTCTATAATTCATTATTTAAAAATGTTCTACCACGCTGTTCATTCATAAATACACACACACACACATACAATGCATTTTTAAGTGTTTGTTTTCTGAGTGCATATATAGAAAACCGTGTTCTAGCTTGAAACTGACTTGATTATTCTGTCATTATATCAAAATGTAATTTCGACTTAATTAATGCTATGACTTTCTTTTTTCCATCAAAAACAATAGGAAACTTTTGAAAATGTTTTCTCATACAATTCAAATGAAAGTGTACTGAAATTTGCAAGCTTCGAAGTGGAATCAATGCATCATAAAATAGTGCAAAATTATTTGTGTGGGCTACTTTTAGTGCTTCACTTATGCATGCTTTTTTTTTAAGCTTACAATTCGTTGTTTTTGTAGTACTATATTCCAGATGCAGAACTGTTAACATAACTGAATGTCATAAATCATTTGGCCTGTATTTTTATTTAAATCAATTCACAACCCTATTTATTTCAGTGTTTTATGGGAAACTATTGATGTCATCAGCGTCAGGTGATGGGTGCAATAATGATTTTCATATTTCAGATAAATCCACTCTGTTTTAGATTGCCTCTTGTTTAACCACTCATATTGGATTTGTTTATTTACTGTTTCGATAAATGCATTAAAACAAAAACGGATTATAATAACGTCCTTAGACTTGACCTGCTTTCGCTTAGATTGTGAAATAGATTTACTGTAATGTTTTTATAACTGCACTGAAATGAAAACTGTTAATAACACCATGCAAAAGAGCATTCCAGTGATTTGTGGAATTTGGTTGTGTTGTAGAACTCACTTTGAGGCCAGATCTGTCCAACTGCCACACGCCCATGGGCTGCCCGACCATGCCAGGCTCTCCGGGGATGAAGATCTACATTGACCCTTTCACCTATGAAGATCCTAATGAAGCTGTCAGAGAATTCGCCAAGGAAATAGATGTCTCCACTGTCAAGATTGAAGAAGTTATCGGGGCAGGTGTGTTGCTTGTTTATTGCTCATTTTTCTACATGCACTTTAATACATGGATGACCGGGTTACAATCTTGAAAATAAACAGCATAAAAAGACCTCAAACCCCAACTGTTACATAGACATCTCTCTCAAACGGATTTGAAGCACATGTACCTCTCTGAACTTTTATATGCCCTCAGTACGTCTACATTTCCTCACAAACACAATGTAGCATCCTGAGGGTCTGTGCCCTTCTCCTCGTCTTCTTGGCGAGTCGCGGTGGAGATGCATTATGACTCACAGTCTGCTCAGCTTCAGACAGCTCAAGTTAATCCACTGATGCACCTTATATGGATTTCACACAGATCACAACAAATACTCTCAACCTTTTAGCAGTAAAACTCAAGTCAAAGTTGACAAAGTTTCTCTTTATTCTATCCTCCACTATTTGTGCCCATTTTATCTCAAGCTTTATTGATTTTAGAACACTTCTGGGGCCAAACAAATATGATCAAGATTGGTTTCGCTTCCAGTGAGGTTATTGTAGAAAGAGTCTCCATTATGCAACCTGGGGTTTGGTGATATACTGAAGGTCAGACTGACCCCAGTGTCTCGTTCCTGAATTATATCCACTTTACTTCATTTGCAATTTTGTATAAATAGCCTAGAACCTTCACTGTTAAATTACCACATCTTGGCCACATCTGAACTTTTGTGTGATTAGTATTATTATAAAATACTCTAGGGCTAATTGTAGTCCAGACCCAAGTTAATGCAATTGATTAAGCCATGCTTAGAAAGTTGGCATTTTGATTGTCACAATGTTTTGGAAAAAAAAAAAATGCAACTTTTCCAATGCAATTTATACCATTTACAGTTTTGCATTTATACCATTTGCATTTATGGTATAAATGCAATTTATACCATTTACAGTGTTCAGACAGCAAGTAATTAAATTACTTGCTGTCTAAACACTGTAAATGGTATAAATTAGATTGGAAAAGTTGCACACACCACCTTTAATATGCAATTTATAATCTTTATTCTCACAGTTTGATATCTTAAAACCTTGCTTTCATACTTTTGGACTTGTAGGCCTTTTTAGTTGCTAAATGTTAAGTAGCATCAGAATAAACTTGGAAAATTGTAATTGTTTTGTGTAACAAAATATGGAAAATTGTTTTGTTTTGTGTTTTGCCTTGTGTTTTGTTTTATGTTTTTTTTTTGTTTTGTTTTGTTTTACAAATTAGCAGTCACTTTCATCCAAAACATTTAAGTTGTAAAAAATCTGGCTTCCTTTAATTTTCTCTTGGGAATCTAATCTTCTCTTATTTCTTGATTCGCACCTCTAAACAAGTCGTAGACATTCGTATCCGTCAAACTGTGATGTTCTAATCTGCTATCCTTTGGTTTTGAGCTTGGTTCTTTCACCACTGCCATTCTATCCCTACTTTGAATCTAGCCAAAACGTTTCAGATATCCTAAAAGTGTCACCCATTAATAAGACATAACACTGGAGAGATTCAGAACTTCCCTCTGTACTGTAGCTGGTGTTCAGCAGAAGAAGTTTCATTGTTTTTTGATGGTTTTAAGGGTCTTTCACTCATTCCTCCTTTTTGTGTGCCTCAGGTGAGTTCGGGGAGGTGTATAAAGGTCGACTGAAACTGCCTGGTAAACGAGAGATCTACGTTGCCATCAAAACACTGAAAGCAGGCTATTCTGAGAAGCAGAGACGTGATTTTCTGTCCGAGGCATCAATCATGGGGCAGTTTGACCACCCCAACATCATCCGCCTGGAGGGTGTGGTCACCAAGAGCCGACCGGTCATGATCGTCACAGAGTTCATGGAGAACGGGGCGCTCGACTCCTTCCTTAGGGTAAGTGCAACTTCCAAAAAATCACCCTCTGTGTGTGTCTCTCTCTGTCTGTTTCATTCTTTCCATCTGGTATGGAGAAATACACAGCTTAATCGATGTTCAGCCCTTTTTTTTTTCAATCTCATGGATTGGTTCTTCCTAGCTTTGATCTGGTGCCGCGATAAAGGGCCTCTTTGAAGTTGGCTTAGAAATCCACCACATCCGAGTAGCGTCGCCATCGATCCACACTCCCACCCCTGTTTGTTATCGTGCGTTCGGTTCAAAGCTTTCACTTGTGCAACATGGCGGCTGTGTACACAAGTTTCTTTAAGGAACTGTAAGGTCTCCCACTGTGTGCTGTAAACACGTTTTAGACAGCTACTGATGAGTTGTATTAAACACAAATGCTGCACGAAAAGGAAAATCAATGTCTCTTTTATAGTTGTGCACATGTACAAGATATTTAATCCTTGCTGCTGTTTAGCTTAAATTACTGAAGGGTCTGCCCCTGTATGAAATGATAATTGTATTAATTTATTCTTTTCTAAAAGATTAAAGCACGTTCATGTCTCAGAGCAACATGCAGCTGTTAGATTTCACGTTAATTGCAAATCTATCTATCTATCTATCTATCTATCTATCTATCTATCTATCTATCTATCTATCTATCTATTGTTCTAAATGTTGATCATTTTATTAATCTATTTATCATATCTGTAATTATTTTTAGATAAAAAAAAAAATCTATCAAAAATTTAAACTCAAGCACTCACAATTCAATTCTGTCAACCATGTATCCTGGAGCATGTCCTGCTTTGACAAATCATGTTAAGGCTTTTGAAATAGAGTTAAATGGAAATAGATTATTATATTCTTAATTAACCAGATACTACATAACCAAAAAAATGTGTTTACAGCTAAACACCAGGAGCTGCTTTAGTTGAGGTTTGACATACTGATGAACGTCGTGTGATATTTGTGTGTGTTTTTTTTTTTTGGGCAGCAAAATGATGGGCAGTTCACAGGGATCCAGTTGGTGGGGATGCTGAGGGGAATTGCTGCTGGCATGAAGTACCTGTCCGAGATGAATTACGTCCACCGAGACCTGGCCGCCCGCAACATCCTGGTCAACAGCAACCTTGTGTGCAAGGTGTCGGACTTCGGCCTGTCCCGTTATCTGCAGGAAGACACCTCTGACCCCACCTACACCAGCTCACTGGTAAGACTTCTCCCAGGCACGTCAGACTCACCACCTCATTTCCACAGGAGCCAATAGGTGCCATGTTTTGCACTGTTGCTTGAAATAATTGAAAAGACAGTTATTGAGCGTTTGTAATTGCTCCTCATTTCCTTCTTTGTTTTATTTTTTCATTCCTGTCTGCTTTGTCTTTTATCCCCCGAAATGTCTCTGGAAAGAAACGGTGCATTGTCTCTCTGACAGGACATGAGCGTTTCCTGGAGAAACTGCATTTAAATTCTGTATGTGATTGAACACAGCCAAGTGACTGGACTTCCAATATTCTGCCTCCCAAATGGAGCGCTCAGACTTCCAGAATTCTCTATTATGTATCATTAATAGGCATCCGGGGCATCATTAGCCCTCCTGCGCTGCGGATCTTTAATATTAATATGAAATACTATTTTCTCCTGCCTTCTTGAGGACTCTCTATTTAGAGCACTGTGATATTTTTGGTGCCATGGATTCACCACGTTCGTAATTATCTGGGTTTACTGATAATTCATTGTCTTGTTCCATCTTTTCTGACCCTGTTATGATTTCTGTATTCAGGCTGGTTTCCGAGGCGCTGGTCGCACTGACAGTTGCACTTTTAGCAGGGTCAACCGTTTCCTCCGCATTGGACAGAAACAGCCCTGGGTCACATCCTTTATTGAACGCGTTTTAAATTCACTTCAGACTTCTCATAGAAATGTCCCATGCATTATAAGCAAACAATTTCATCTTTTACACTCTGGTGGTTCCTCAGCGCTGGTGAGCAGAGATGTGAGGCGGATGATAAGGAGATGAGATGACAGACAGGGAATATTTCACTAATGTTTTGTCTCTGTTAAAACGTGTGAAAGCTCATTAGGCCCCAGACGTAGCCACCATTCACAAACAGGATGTCCTGCGGTGACTGTTGATTGACAGGAATAAGTGGCAAAGATGTGAAGGGGGTGTGATACTGATGTGACTTTGCTGTCTTCCTTACTGATGGAGAGAGGATTTAATTACCCCCCTGGGTTTTTGGCCATTTTTGTTCACTTGTCAGTATTCTGTCTGTCTGTCTGTCTGTTGGTCCATGGATAAAATAATAAAAAAACACAAACATCTCAGATACATTCAGTCATTCAGTCTGGACATGCCGTACAGCCAGATTACGATCTGAGGATGGGACATCTGTAAGTACGTCTGCCCGTCTGTCTGTCTGTCACCTTTTAAAATTTGTTTCCAGCTGATTTATGTTCTGTGTCTAACTTGAAGATAACCATTTTGTACTAAAACACACTCAAACTATACCAAGAGAATTTCTCACATGAAGCTGGAGGGTCCATGGGCTTGGAGGAGATGATACAGAGAAGGAATTGAAATTGAAACGGAAGAAATAAAGAAATGTCCCTCACTTTCCCAGCATGAACACAGATTTCCCTCTCGCTGTCAGCATGACAAGTGTAGTGGCTGTGTGCTGCAAATGGAAAATAAAACTATTTACACTGAGGTGGGATCTGAATGTGTGACACCCCCTCGCCCGGCCACCCTCCTTTCTGTCACTTTCTGTTTTCTCTTCCTCTTCCTCTCCAATTCGAGGGCTGTGATTTGGCATGCCGGAGTGTGGAATGTGACATGCTCATTCTCTCTTTCCTCTGTTTACTCACCATTTAAATTATTTTAGTTTTCATTTACTTGTCTTCTCAGTTACAGGTGTTGAAGTCTGATGTTCTGTAGCAACTTCTGCAATTGTGTCTAGTTCAGCCAGACTTGCCAGCCAGACCTGTCGGCATCAAGACTGGCTCACATTATGGCTTATTCTTGCCAAGAACTGTCAGTTAAAATAGTTCACATTACCCAGCTTCGTTTGTTATGGCAGTGTGAACTAGCCTGAGATATGAAGAGTCCATCTGACCATCATACAGTTGTTATCATATTGTTGGATCTGTGTTGGCAAATACTGACATTCATGTAGGTCAAGCATTGCCAA
This sequence comes from Carassius carassius, assembly GCF_963082965.1. Lineage (NCBI taxonomy): Eukaryota > Metazoa > Chordata > Actinopteri > Cypriniformes > Cyprinidae > Carassius > Carassius carassius. The sequence continues at coordinate 5,154,895 of NC_081774.1, read as the reverse complement.
GCTCATGGGTTAAATTCCAAAGGAACGCATGGAGTGATAAAAATGAAGAATTCTTAAAGGGATAGTTCACCCAAAAATGACAATTCTGTCATGAATTCTCACTCACCCTTATGTCGTTCCAAACCTGTAAGACCTTTGTTCATCTTTGGAACGCAGATTAATATATTTTTGATGAAGTCTGAGAGCTTTCTGACCCTGCAGAGACAACAAAGCTACTACACAGAAACATGGCACAGAAACATAGTAATAAATCGTAAGGACAAGCAGGGGAATGCAGAGGCATGCATCGTGGAACACTTGTAAATGGTGGCTGACTGATGTTATTTTGGTTTTCTTTGCGCACAAAAAGTATTCTTGTGTGACGATCGTGCACCATAGAAACACAAGGAGAGGGAGAGATCCAATTGCAGGTAGTTTATTAAACAAAAAGGGTAATCCAAAATGAACAGTCCAAGGAGACAAACAAAACAAAAGAGGGAACCGGAAGGAACGGAACGGGAACTCGGAGGAACGAGAAGGCAAGGGTAAGTCTCGGGAGACGAGAACATTAGTAACACGAAGGGTAAGGACTCCATACAAACAACAGGGAAAGACAGGTATTTATAAGGAGACTAATGACAATAGATTGCCTGCACCTGTGCCATTAACTGGAGTGCAATTACTGTGAAGACAGGACCAGACTAGAGGAATAATAGTGCCTATGGTGAAGTGCCTAAGGAGAAGTGAGCTCACTAGTGGACACCCAGGAAAACAGAGACTGACAGCGTGACATTACCCCCTCCCCTACGGAGCAGCTGCCAGATGCTCCACCTGAAACCCAGGGAAACCCAACAGATAAAGAAGCTAGGAGGGAGGTGGAGTGGCGGAGGACTAGGGGGAGGGACGGAGGGCCAGAAAACATAGTACATAGAGACAGGAGAACCAGGTAGAATGGGAAAACAGAGACAGGAGAACCAGGTAGAATGGGGAAACAGAGACAAAACAACCAGGTAGAATGGGGAGACAGAGACAAGAGAAGTGTAACACAAAACAAGGAGTCCAGGAGGGTGGTGGACCGGTGGAGGATCAGGCGGAGGGACGGAGGGCCAGGTCCAAAGAAGGAAACAGAAAAACAAAAGAAAACAAGAACACAAAAACATAGGTCCATGAAGGACATCACGTGATGCCCACCCGGGCGGAGCAGAGGACCACCACAACCATGTGGTCAAGGCAGAAGCCCCCCAGGGCGGAGCAGAAGACCACCACGTCCTTGTGGTCGAGGCCGGAGTCCCCCAGGGCGGAGCAGAAGACCACCACGTCCTTGTGGTCGATGCCGGAGTCCCCCAGGGCGGAGCAGAAGACCACCACATCCTTGTGGTAGAGGCCGGAGTCTCCCAGTGCGGAGCAGAGGACCACCACAACCATGTGGTCAAGGCAGAAGCCCCCCAGGGCGGAGCAGAAGACCACCACATCCTTGTGGTCGAGTCCGGAGTCCCCCAGGGCAGAGCAGAAGACCACCACGTCCTTGTGGTCGATGCTGGAGTCCCCCAGGGCGGAGCAGAAGACCACCACGTCCTTGTGGCCAGACCAACGGGAGGACGAAACTCTGGTAATCCTATGGTGTTTCTACTGGATTCCAGAAGATCGGTGCTGACTTGACTCTGCTCACGAAGATTATTGGCGACTTGCATTTGTTCATGAAGATCCCCGGTGACTTGACTCAGTCCTTGAAGATCCCCGGTGACTTGACTCAGTCCTCGAAGATCACCGGTGACTTGACTCAGTTCTTGAAAATCACCAGTGACTTGACTTGACTCTGAAAGGTCAGCGGTAACTAGCCTTGTCTCTGGAAAGTCTATGGTAGCTAATCCTGACTCTGGAAGGTCAAAGGTGACTAACCCTGACTCAGGAAGGTCAATGGTGACTAACCCAGACTCTGGAGGGTCCACGAGCACCTGACTCGACTCTGAAGGGTCAACCGGAACCTGACTAGACTCTGGAAGGTTAACAGGAATCTGACTTGATTCTGGGGAATCAACTGGAACGTGACTCGACTCTGGAGGGTCAACAGGAACTAGCCCTGACTCTGGAAGTTCAACGGTGACTAACCCTGACTCTGGAAGGTCGATGGTGACTAACCCTGACTCTGGAAGGTCGACGGTGACTAACCCTGACTCTGGAAGGTCGACGGTGACTAACCCTTACTCTGGAGGGTCCATGAGCACCTGACTCGACTTATGAGGGTCCACGAGCACCTGACTCGACTATGGAGGGTCAACCGGAACTTGACTCAACTCTGGAAAGTCAATGGACACCTGACTCGACTCTGGAAGGTCAACAGGAATTTGACTTGATTCTGGGGAATCAACTGGAACGTGACTCGACTCTGGATGGTCAACAGGAGCCTGACTTGACTCTGGACAGTCAACTGGAATTTGACTCGACTCTGGAAGGTCAACAGGAACTAGCCCTGACTCAGGAGGGTCAGCGGTAACTAACCCTGACTCTGGAAGGTCGATGGTGACAAACCCTGACTCTGGAGGGTCCATGAACACCTCACTCGACTCTGGAGGGTCAACCAGAAACTGACTTGATTCTGGGGAATCAACTGGAACATGACTCGACTCTGGATGGTCAATAGGAGCCTGACTTGACTCTGGACAGTCAACTGGAATTTGAATCGACTCTGGAAGGTCAACAGGAACTAGCCCTGACTCTGGAGGGTCAACGGTAACTAACCCTGACTCTGGAAGGTCAATGGTGACTAACCCTGACTCTGGAGGGTCCATGAACACCTGACTCGACTCTGGAGGGTCACTCGACTTGGGAAGGTCAACAGGAATCTGACTTGATTCAGGAGGATCAACTGGAACATGACTCGACTCTGGATGGTCAACAGGAACTAGCCCTGACTCTGGAGGGTCGACGGTGACTAACCCTGACTCCGGAAGGTCGACGGTGACTAACCCTGACTCTGGAGGGTCCATGAACACCTGACTCGACTCTGAAGGGTCAACCGGAAACTGACTCAACTCTGGAACATCAGCGGGCACCTGACTCAACTCTGGAAAACCCACTGTAACTGCCTTCCTCTGCAGTGGCCCCGAGCTGGCGGTCAGCTTGTGCAGTGGTGCTGGCTCCGCAGACGTGACGTGAACAGTCCTAGGAATCTCTAGGATTTTTGACAGCCTGGAGAAATAATCCAAGAATGTCTCAGCTGCCATCTTGGGCGTTGACGCTGAGCTGACGGCCATCTTGCACTGTGGCGCAGGAGTGGCGGCCATCTTGTGCTTTGGCGCTGTGCTGGCGTTCATCTTGCCCCTTGGCGCTGGGTTGGCAGCCATCTTGTGCTGTGGCGCTGGACTGGCGGCCATCTTGTGCGTTGGCGCTGAGCTGTCGGCCATCCTGCACTGTGGCGCTGGACTGGTGGCCACTTTGTGCTTTGGTGCTGTGCTGGTGGCCATCTTGTGCGTTGGCGCTGAGCTGTCGGCCATCCTGCACTGTGGCGCTGGACTGGTGGCCACTTTGTGCTTTGGCGCTGTGCTGGCGGCCATCTTGCCTCGTGGTGCTGGGTTGGCGGCCATGCCGCGCAGCGGCGCTGGGTTGGCGGCCATTTGGCCATCTTACACAGCGGCGCTGGCTCAGCCGATTTGCGTCTCCTCTCCCCTCTCTGGTCATAGTGGGGAAATGGCGGCTCCCAACCGAACCCCGGGTCAATGGGAGCCCACAGTGGAGATCGCTGCCGGACCTCCTCTCGACTGCTTGCTCCGGAGCGACCTCCCCTGGTCCCACGGAACACAACTTGGCGAGTGCCCTCAAAACCATTTCTCTCCCGCTTGATGGCTGGGGAGGAAATTGTAGCAGACATACCGCTGGATCTCTAGGATGGAGTCCTTCTGTGAAGATCGTGCACCATAGAAACACAAGGAGAGGGAGAGATCCAATTGCAGGTAGTTTATTAAAAAAAAAGGGTAATCCAAAATAAACAGTCCAAGGAGACAAACAAAACAAAAGAGGGAACCGGAAGGAACGGAATGGGAACTCGGAGGAACGAGAAGGCAAGGGTAAGTCTCGGGAGACAAGAACATTAGTAACACGAAGGGTAAGGACTCCATACAAACAACAGGGAAAGACAGGTATTTATAAGGAGACTAATGACAATAGATTGCCTGCACCTGTGCCATTAACTGGAGTGCAATTACTGTGAAGACAGGACCAGACTAGAGGAATTATAGTGCCTATGGTGAAGTGCCTAAGGAGAAGTGAGCTCACTAGTGGACACCCAGGAAAACAGAGACTGACAGCGTGACATCTTGTAGCTTCCTCATATTATGATTAAACCACTGATGTCACATGGATTATTTTAATGATGTCCTTGCTACATGTCTGTGCCTTGACCATAGTACTCCCCTTGCTGTCTATGGAGTGTCAGAAAGCTCTCAGATTTCATCCTTAATATATTAATTGGTTTTACAAAGATGAACAAAGGACTTATGGGTTTGGAACGACATGAGGGTAAGTAATTAATAACAGAATTTTCATTTTTGGGTAAACTATCCCTTTAAAGTTATTAAATTAAAATGTCAAATTGAATCAACATACAAATACTGTTCAACAAAATAAATGTAAGAAATAAGCTTCTCTTTTCTCACTGCATCAAGCTGGTGGGTATGAGTGTTTATGGAACATAACCCTGAGAACAATGTGAAATATTCAGGCACATTCTAAATGTCTCAAACAAAACTTTGAATATGCTTTTCAAATATTTTTGTTGACACAATCCTCCATTGGCAAACATTATGAGGCTAAAGTCAGTGGAAAAGAAAATGCATGACCTCGCCACTATCAGATTTACTATATGTACAGTCTGTTCACCTGTTAAATTACATCTTAGGAAGGACGAATAAGGAGAAATGCATCTGTGTGTGTGTGTGTGTGTGTGTGTGTGTGTGTGTGTGTGTGTGTGTGTGTGTGTGTGTGTGTGTGTGTGTGTGTGTGTGTTTGATGTAGTCTGATAAATGTCAAGTGTCACAGGTAGCTAAGCCAGTATAAACCCATCAGTTATTACATTCCCCGTGTGTGTGTGTGTGTGTGTGTATGTGTGTGTGTGTGTGTGTGTGTGTGTGTGTGTGTGTGTGTTTGTGTGTGTGTGTGGCAGTCCACTGTGCAGTGCAGCTGAGATGAACATGTTTGCTCTTTATACGATTTATCTTTGCTGATCTCAAATCAGCTCGCTTTGAGCAATCCTAATAGTCTAACAGCATTTAGCTGAAATGTCTCAAGGTCAGTATCAGTATAAGCCAGATTCATTCTGAACAAAGGATGATGCATGCTTTAATTTATGCAAAGCAAGAAGGTTTTTGTTAGAATTGTAGGGTAAAACTAGATCTTATATTTTTCTGAAGAAAATCTTATAGTTTTTGCCCAAATTGTATGTTTTTCTGAAGAAAATGAATCATGTTTGCCCCCCTTTTTTTATTATTCCATCCAGTTTATCACTTGGAACAATAATTGCACATCTCTCCTCCTTTTTTCCCCTTTGGTAATCTTTATATCCATAGTACAAGAGGTGAGGTCAGGTTATATATATTAACCTTAAAAAAATATTTTTACATGATTTTTAATAAGTATGAGCAAAAGTAAAAGTGTTGTCTGCTGTTTTTAGTATGTAATTTGGAGTGCAACATTTATCATGGTTTATTTTTGTGAATTTAAACTGTCAATTCAGTCTCAATTTAATAGGTTTATGCAACCTTGACTCTTGCCTCTCTTGTAAAATGTGAGCAGATTGGATAGCAAGTTACTGTGGGTATCAAACAGAGAAGCGGTGTGAGCAACATTTTACCACACCACTGTCCTCAGCTGTCATTATTTAAACATGCTATCTGACCTTTGACCTGCAGCACCATGTGACAGACTTGAAAACCCCACACAGTGGCGAACAAGCACGCTTTCATTTAAGCACAAAGAACTCTCAAAGGAAAAGAGAGAGCGTTCGAGTCGAGGGAAAAAAAAGAATACTTAACCTGGTTATGAAAGACAAGGTCATAATCTAATATTAAAAATCCTGGATGGGAAATTGGAAGGAAAGGATGATAAAGGATTAGGTGAGCATGGTTTAATTTGCGCTGTCCCTGTTGGGCGTCTGGGTAGTGACGGGGTGGTACAGAACCAGGATAACGGGGCGAAAGGTTAGTGACGCGCGTGCTGCTATCTGAACCACCTCCCCTGACGTCTGATCTGCATGCTGATGTTAATGCAGCACAAATTGGACTGGAATTTGAAATGAATGTAAGTGAAGGAGATATAAGCAAATTAGATCTGTAAGGAACGTAGAGAAACCGAATGGCCATGGGTTATAATTTAAAAGCAGTTAGACAAGGTGATCTAATATTCACTCTGTAGCATTATTGCTTTGTTGACATCAGTGTCAAACTATGAGAAATCTTGTTACTAGTCTATATTTTCATATTACATTAAATTACATGTTTGTTTTTTCATCAGTCTCAAAGTTTCTTTACTTTGAAGTAATGAAAGTATAGACAGACAGACAGACAGACAGCGTCTCATGTCTCTTTTTTTTTAGTATGCAGTTTTTCAGATCTAAATATTTGCCACTGTTATTCTGCCTCATGTAGGCACATTTCCGTTACAGATTGTTTGTGTTTGGGACATTAAACACTAGTGGCGTGTCTTTCTTCTGCAGTTGTTCAAGTGTTATTTGCTGTGAGCATGTCCCGCTATGAGAAACAGATCTTCATTGTTCTTTCAGACTGCAGCTCGAAAATAGTGACAGACAGTGGAGCATCAGAGAGACATATGGGTCTATTTCTATAAATGCTGCATGAATTATAAACCACATTGTGTTTGACCAGACGTTCCATGTTTCAGTGATCCAGCTGTTTTTATTTTATTTTACATTTTAAATGTATTTATATTACCCCCCCCCCCATTTTTTAACCACACTTCAAACATGCTACTATAGGTGTAAGACATTGTCACTTTAGCATTAACCATGACTAGTTCATTTCTGTTATGTTCACAATATAGGGTTTAATGTAAAAGTTACCGTCACTAACCTAGAGTCAGTGTTTATGTGCCCCGTCTCTGTGGTGACAGGCCTCTCGTCACAGATAGCAGACAGTGAAGGTGACCTGTGTGACACTGCTCTCTGTCGTATGTAGGTTCATTCCATCTTATATTAGAATCAATGAAAATGAAATTGGGTTTTTCAGGTCACTGAACATAAAGGTCGGGAGAAAATCCAAGCAGAAAGGGTCATCAAATCCTTCATTTGTTATATATTTTTCATTTGATAAAAAAAAAAGAAAAAGAAAAATCTTTGTTTATATTTAAAAGCATTTTATTTTCCCTTAAGTCCATTTACTGTATAAAGTTAGTCAAGGCACCAAAGTCTAACCCAACAGTTACACTTGGTTGTGTTGGTATGTTTTGCCACTGTGTCTCTAAGACATTGCAAAGGATTTCTTTTGTGAATGGCTAACTGCCTTGTACTGTATTTCTTCACAGTATTGTTCATCATGGCTGGCAAACTGTTGAATCCACCTATGATATCTAAACATGAGAGGTCATTGGTTATTGTGCTTTTGGTTGTCATAGCGCTCATTGTTGAAAAATCTATGAGGTCCTAAACGTGAAGCAGGGCATCTTGTGTGTATTGAATGATGATTTCTGAATGATCCATTTTTGCAGCTTAGTTTCAGTATATGGTCTTGGGTGGGCTGGAATTTTTGCTTTGTATTTACTGTATATTGTTTGCACTAAATTCTTTTATATCAAAAGAGCAGATAAAACCTTATTTTGATGTGTGGGTGTGACCCTTTTAAGATTATTGGTCTTTATAAATCTTTGACTGATAATCCAGACTGAGGTGATGCAGAATTATTACAAGGATATTGAAAGTGAATATTGAGTTCATATAGAAGGATTGAGTGCTTGTTATGAAGCCCTTTCATCTCTAAAAAACCCTAAAGAAATGTCTCCCTCTTTCTTCTCATTCATGGTTTTCTGCTTCATATTGACCCACAAAAGATGCAATGGGTTGCAAATATAGAGTGATAGATGGATAGGTAAAGAAAAAAAGCAGGAAGGATGTAGAGGACTAAAGAGAGAACTGAGGGTTAAAGAGGTGGAATGGAGTGATTGTAAGAGTGACGCAAACTCCCAGCAGGCATCTGTCCTTCCCTGACCACTGTTTTTTCCCCAAACTTAATAAAAAATGGATCAAGAAGGAGGTCTGAGATTATGTAATCTTATGTTAGGTTGTTCTCCTTACAATTACTAAAATGTTTTCATTTTCTGTCTATAAGAAAACTGAGCAACTGCAGTTCTGCTTTTAAAACGAGAAAGCTCCGCCCACAAGCAGTGACATCATTCACAGTCATTTGAATCAGGTTGAAATAGTTTTCCATAATATATTGTGCCGTTTAGCTCTTGATTCAGTATTTTATTCTTTATTTTCCTCTTCTGCAACTCGCTGAAATATTTCCTGTTTATTTTTTATTCAGAAACTTATACATTAAACTGTCGTTTAGAAAGTGTAAATCTGGTGGGTACTGGAGTATTCCCTAAATGTACATTAAAGAAGGGAACAAAGTCGTTTCTAAAATCCGGAATGCATACAATAAGCAACCATGTAGCAACCACATCGCAACTTGCCAAAAACAGTTTAGGACAAACTGACCTTATGGAAACAGACCCTAACATCATAGCATTGGAAGTTTTGCATGGGTAAACACCACTTACAGTAAATGTTCTTTAGAAAATGTCAAAGTTTTAGTTTCATTACTGTCAGTTTTAAGCCTAAACACACCAATTCTAAAGCGCACTTCTAGAATGACTATATGCTGCTCAGCTTTTCCTGTCATTTAGTTTTCATCTGGTTGACGTCAGAGGCAGGACTGAACTAATTGACATCATTAGACACTGTGTATGTTTTGTCATTGTTTGTTAGTGTGTGTGTGTGTGTGTGTGTGTGTGTGTGTGTGTGTGTGTGTGTGTGTGTGTGTGTGTGTGTGTGTGAGAGTTGTATCTTGAAACAAACTGCTGTCAATTTTAATCAGTGAGACACACAAGTCCATCCTCAGGTAGACCAATTACAGACAGACACGCTCCACGGACGAGACTAGGCCCCCCTCACAAACACACACACACACACACACACACACATATACACTGTTTGAAGAATTGGAAAGAAGTTTTTATTGTGTTTTGCAAAGAAAAATAATTAAATTCAGTTGTGCTGAATTTAAAAGTAAATGCAAATGCACCCATTGTTTGCTAATATTTATAGCTGCGATGGATGTAGAGCTCATTGAATCAATATGTTCCCGTTACTTATATATTTTTGTTCAAACAGCATACTTCCCAGCCATCCATGTGACAGCGATATATTTCATTACTGAATGTTTATGATAACATAATTGAGTCACATGGATTCTTATGACCAAAATCAATCCATATGCAAGCATCCTATCACCTCTAACAAACCAGTCTAAATTATCATTTTTTGTTTGTTTCCTCAGGGTGGAAAGATCCCTGTGAGATGGACCTCGCCAGAAGCCATCGCGTACAGGAAGTTCACTTCTGCTAGTGACGTCTGGAGTTACGGTATCGTCATGTGGGAGGTGATGTCTTTTGGCGAGAGGCCCTACTGGGACATGAGCAACCAAGATGTAAGTCCATTTTTATACAAAACAGAGTATGAGTCTCAATTACTGGCTTTGAATCACACTAGCCCTGAGTAAACTGAATAAAATAAAAATATAAAATTATTTTTTTATTATATTGTTATTATTACTAAAACATAATATAATATAATATAATGGGATAAAACCCACCTACAACTCAAATGTATGCATTTAAATGCGACTTACAGTGCATTCAGGATATCAAATTTTACCTATCATGTATAAAATGAACCCATGCCATTGTGCGTAATCATTATGTGTGTATGAAATGTACAACCCGAATTCCGGAAAAGTTGGGACGTTTTTTAAATTTTAATAAAATGAAAACTAAAGGAATTTCAAATCACATGAGCCAATATTTTATTCACAATAGAACATAGATAACGTAGCAAATGTTTAAACTGAGAAATTTTACACTTTTATCCACTAAATTAGCTCATTTAAAAATGTAATGCCTGCTACAGGTCTCAAAAAAGTTGGCACGGCGGCAACAAATGGCTAAAAAAGCAAGCAGTTTTGAAAAGATTCAGCTGGGAGAACATCTAGTCATCAATTAAGTTAATTGATATCAGGTCTGTAACATGATCAGCTATGAAAGCTTTGTCTTAGAGAAGCAGAGTCTCTCAGAAGTAAAGATGGGCAGAGGCTCTCCAATCTGTGAAAGACTGCGTAAAAAAATTGTGGAAAACTTTAAAAACAATGTTCCTCAACGTCAAATTGCAAAGGCTTTGCAAATCTCATCATCTACAGTGCATAACATCATCAAAAGATTCAGAGAAACTGGAGAAATCTCTGTGCGTAAGGGACAAGGCCGGAGACCTTTATTGGATGCCCGTGGTCTTCGGGCTCTCAGACGACACTGCATCACTCATCGGCATGATTGTGTCAATGACATTACTAAATGGGCCCAGGAATACTTTCAGAAACCACTGTCGGTAAACACAATCCACCGTGCCATCAGCAGATGCCAACTAAAGCTCTATCATGCAAAAATGAAGCCATATGTGAACGTGGTCCCGAAGCGCCGTCATGTCCTGTGGGCCAAGGCTCATTTAAAATGGACTATTTCAAAGTGGAATAGTGTTTTATGGTCAGACGAGTTCAAATTTGACATTCTTGTTGGAAATCACGGACGCCGTGTCTTCCGGGCTAAAGAGGAGGGAGACCTTCCAGCATGTTATCAGCGTTCAGTTCAAAAGCCAGCATCTCTGATGGTATGGGGGTGCATAAGTGCATACGGTATGGGCAGCTTGCATGTTTTGGAAGGCTCTGTGAATGCTGAAAGGTATATAAAGGTTTTAGAGCAACATATGCTTCCCTCCAAACAACGTCTATTTCAGGGAAGGCCTTGTTTATTTCAGCAGGACAATGCAAAACCACATACTGCAGCTATAACAACAGCATGGCTTCGTCGTAGAAGAGTCCGGGTGCTAACCTGGCCTGCCTGCAGTCCAGATCTTTCACCTATAGAGAACATTTGGCGCATCATTAAACGAAAAATACGTCAAAGACGACCACGAACTCTTCAGCAGCTGGAAATCTATATAAGGCAAGAATGGGACCAAATTCCAACAGCAAAACTCCAGCAACTCATAGCCTCAATGCCCAGACGTCTTCAAACTGTTTTGAAAAGAAAAGGAGATGCTACACCATGGTAAACATGCCCCGTCCCAACTATTTTGAGACCTGTAGCAGAAATCAAAATTGAAATGAGATCATTTTGTGCATAAAATTGTAAACTTTCTCAGTTTAAACATTTGCTATGTTATCTATGTTCTATTGTGAATAAAATATTGGCTCATGTGATTTGAAAGTCTTTTAGTTTTCATTTTATTAAAATTTAAAAAACGTCCCAACTTTTCTGGAATTCGGGTTGTATGAAAAGTAAACCTGAGCTTTCCATGAGGAGGTAACTTTTCAAAACGTACACATTTGTACCATATATACCCTTAATGGGTGCATTATTACCATAAAGATACATATTAGAACCTAAATTGTACATTCTACTAATTTCTTTTTTAAAGGGTACCACCCCAGTGACAGCTTTTGTATCTTCTTTTTTTCTGAGAGTGTAAAGCTTTGCAGTGCATTCATGATGAATGTAAAGTGTATGATTAACTGTAAAGCACCAAGCACCCTTTGGCTCTACCTCTGAATTTCATTGCCGTGAGTCTCATTTCCTGTCAATCTCTTTTGCTCTAAGGCTCACTACTTTGAGTCTTACCGTCTCTCTCTCTCTGAATCTACAGTAGCTGCCTCAGAGTCTTTCTGCATTCAAATCTCCCAGTATCTGTGTTTCAGAGCTGACAAAAGTTTTTTTTTTTTTTCCTGTTCGAATTGTGAATATAACCGACTCATTCTAGGCTCTGTGGGGATTTTTGGAAAATCCTGCCAATAAAAACATAAATTCCCCAATCCTTTTACCATCCAGTTAACACATCAGAGATGCAGAACGAACCCTGAGGAACTTGTGACTGTAATGACTGCCGAACTCACAACTTTCTGCTTTCTGTACATTCTCTTTGTGTACTTTCTTTTTTTTTCAAAGATTGTCTCCATTGCTCAAAAGAGGTTGTTTGTCATGCTTGACCGACTTAATTTCTTATGTTGGATTTGAAAATTCTGTGGTTAAATATTCATGAAAACCATCTTATGAGGGACTCAGAATGTAAAGAGGTCTGATTCTGGTTTAAAAAATGTTTAACATCGTGTGACATGCCCCAAAAACAAAACAACAGAGCTCCCATGTTATACTCTCTGACACAGAAGTGCTAAAGGTAATGTAGTGGAGGAGTTGGATAATATTTCTTTGGCCTATCACACACTTCATTATCTGTTCTTCTAGAGTTTTTAATGATCATCCAGTCCCAAATTACCATAAAAAGATCATATCAGCATAATGAAACAGCAGGACATCTGCAGCACTTAGTGCCCACCTCTCCCCGCGGTTCTGTGGAATCAGTTTAGGAGAAAAACGGCCAGCATGGAGGGAACAGAGAGTATTGATTCTCAAATATTTAGATTCATGTTTGTGCAGATTGGTATGCAGAGACTAGACAGTGTATTTGTTTGTTCATTTAATGTTTACTTGTGTCAGAGAGAATCAGAGAGAGAGGAATATGGGAAGAGTCCAGTGTTTAAGGAAGGGTAGAACAACAGATCACGTTTAAAGATTAATGATGTGGTTTGTTTGTTTATGATGCAATGTCTATGCAACAAAACTGATATATGTTTTATGACAATATATATATTTCTTATTACTGAAGCAATCAAAGCCAGTTTCTCACAATGCGTTTCCTCTAGTGACGGGTTTTGATTCAAATCTTTTGAAAACTCTAAAAGATTCATTTAGATTTGACCACTTATTTATTCACTAAAAGATTTGTTCATGCAAAAGATGTTTTCACTAATTTGTCCAGTGACCCTTTCCGAGTGAATCTTTTAGTTAGTAATCATTTATTACTTAGGATTGATTTATTTAGTGTTTTATCTATAAAATGTGCATGTCAAGGTAGTACATAGGGTGCTAAGTTGTACACTTTAGGTCATAATATGTACTTTTAAAATACTAATATGTACCATTTAGTGGTAAATCAGGTACAAAGATGATAGATTTTGTCAGTTTTGTACCTTCTTTTCCACTAAAAGACTCAGGAAAATGTTTAAGAGTCAGATACTTCCGCAATTAATGACAATAATATCTGTCTGTGTGTAGGTGATCAATGCTATAGAGCAGGATTACAGGCTGCCACCCCCCATGGACTGTCCCACTGCTCTTCACCAACTGATGCTCGACTGCTGGCAGAAAGATCGGAACGCTCGGCCACGCTTCACGGATATCGTCAATACGCTCGACAAACTCATCCGCAACCCCACCAGCCTTAAAGCAGTCGCCAGTATACCCACTATGTGAGTCTAACCAACTCATTATACACACATTTTGTTTTTCACTATAGTGGAAACCTTTATTTATGAGACTGTCCTCCAACAAAAAACGACCACATAGGTCGACCTATATTTACGTTTTAAAGTTAAGTGCCCTGTAGCGGGCGTAAAAATAATGACAGTATTGCGTTGCGTCTGTTGTCATGAATTGACATATAACGTTATTACCAATCAAAACGCACGTTTATTTAAATGCAATGTGTGGGCGTTTTACACCGATCTCACAGTATTTCCTACATATTTTACTAGGTGGCTTATTCGTTCGAATGACCACAACTAACCCCACCCCTAAACCTAACCCTCACAGAAATCATGCTAAATTATGATTTATTGAGCATATACATTTTCGTGCACGTCCGTTCCCTGGGATCGAACCCATGATAGCATGATTACATATCAAGGTATAACGCAATAATCTACTAACTGAGCTACACGAAACGCAAACCAGAGGGCAAATAAAAGAGTACAAAACATTAATATGAAAACGACCTTTTGCCGATAGGGGCGCAATTGTAGTATACGCTCTGATGAGTCGTATTACAGGGATTTGGACAAACAACCTATACAAGCATATTGGTTGGAGGACAGGTTGTTATTTATGCAAAAAAAACTGTCTTTTTTTAATAAATTAATATTTTTAGATCAATGTCTTTTTCATTGTTACAAAATATTTATTTCTACTTGTTCTTTTGAAATTTCTGTTCATCAAAGAATCATGAAAAAAGTATATTGCTTAACACAACAGTGTTAAGCAGCATAACTGTTTTCATCATTGACAATATTAAGAAATGTTTCTTGAGGAGCAAATCAGCTTATTAGTATGATTTCTGAAGGATCGTGTGACACTGAAGACTGGAGTTGTGATGCTGAAAATTCAGCTTTGCATCACAGAAATAAATGATATATTACAATATATATATTTAAAAAATCATAAACCCTTAACATTTAGCGCATTTTCATATTAAACGAGACATTTATTAGTCCACTTATGAAGCTATTTTCTTTCTGAGAAAAACGAGTTTGGTGGTCCCTACACATATAGTAACCTTGACGCCCAAAGTTGAGTCATGTAACTCCTCTTCCCCCCTGCATCTCATTCTCTGTTTCTCTCTCTTCCTCCAGTCCGTCCCAGCCATTGTTGGACAGGTCCATCCCAGACTTCACCACCTTTAGTTCTGTAGAAGATTGGCTGGCCGCCATCAAGATGTCTCAGTACAGAGACAACTTCCTCAACTCTGGCTTCACATCCCTACAGCTGGTCACCCAGATAACTTCAGAGTGAGTGTGAACTCTTAAGTGTCTTTTCTAAATAATTTCTACAACTTCTCAACATTGGGGTTTCATTATTGTCAATAACGTTCTTTAAAAAGGCCATACTCGCTTCAGGTGGTCAAGCTGGTTAGCTAGTCTAAGTCATTTTGGAATCTGGTTCTATCCAGGCTGAGCCAACATGATCTATCAGGTCAAACTTGGCCTCAAAAGCTGATCATCCAACTAATAAACAACCTAAATTACCACTGACTTTCTAAATAAGCTGGTCGTCCAACTCATAAACCACCCAAACCAGTTTGGAACTGTCTAAAGCCTTAACTAAGTTGGAAAAAACAGGCTAGTTCAAGGTAGTTAAACATTCTGAAGTGTTCTGAAATGTGGATATCCAGCTCTTCATCATTTTAGCCAAGATGGTCCACAAGCTCTAACCAATTTGACTGACATGGTGAATTTGACCCCCAACACCTTAACCAGCTTGGACCAGCTGATGATCAGTCTCAGTTTCTAAGGTTCTTCTATCTGTTAGGCTTTTATCATTGTTACTTAAGCTTTATGGTACTGGTAGAACCATGAGCTAGTTTAACTGGGCAAGTGTTATAAAAAATGGTTAGCAAGCTCATCACCAGCTTGGTCCACCAGCTCTAACCAGGACAACTAGTAGTCATACAACTAGTCAACACCCTAAGTCTAACCAGTCTAACCATTACGAAAGTTCTATTTATTAGATTTCTTAGGCTTTAATCATTAATCAGCCAAGATGGCCTACCAGCTCTAAACTGGTTAAAATCACCCCATCAACAGGTCATACAACTAGTCAACCACCCAACCTCATATTTACAACTTTATTTCCTATTTTAAACTTCATCTTAGTTTCCTGCATATTTTTTGTTGAGTTGAAAACAGGCTTTCATAGATCACACTTTTAACAACATATGTTTCAAAAATCGTTATGTTTACAACAATTATGCGTCTTATTCAGCCATCCTGTCATATTATTGGTTTATTTCAGATGACATCTAATGCTTGGTGAGTTAGTTTGTTGTGTCTGTGTGAAGGGTGATTAAAGCTGGTTTCAGATTTCCAGACAGTAATTGATCACTGAATGCCCGGTGGCCAGATATCTCAGCAAACTTGTTTATTATTGATTTCTAAACCATACAGTAGGATTAGCATGAATCGCTAAGGTATGTATGTGTTTTGACTTGTTTGAGTCGCTATCGAGCAAACAGGTGAATATGCTGTTGA
Source organism: Carassius carassius (assembly GCF_963082965.1). Lineage (NCBI taxonomy): Eukaryota > Metazoa > Chordata > Actinopteri > Cypriniformes > Cyprinidae > Carassius > Carassius carassius. Next base: position 5,138,744 of record NC_081774.1, on the reverse strand, counting down.
TGATGTTTAAAACATGTCTCCTGGTGTTTTGTTCATGGCGGGAAGCGTACTGTGAGGTGTAGCGTCTCTGACGCTGTGATTAATGCAGCCGCCGTTCACAGAGGGTCTGCGCTTAATTAGCAACATAAGTATGAGCCCACGCATAAACAGGAAGTTAAATGCAGGCAGCTTTCATGTGTTAATGCTGTTTGCTCTCAAATCTATAAAGCTGTAGGGGCTCTGAGCTGTTCCTCTCTCTCTTTCTCTCTCCCTTTCTCTCTCTCTCTCTCTCCCTGCGTTGTTTGAATGGTTAGTATATTGATAGTACAGGTTTTTCTCATTCAGAATAAATGCTCCTCTCGGAGGATAGCGGAGTAAATTGAGCGTTCATTCAGAGTTGCTCTTTTGTCTTTGTAGTTTAAAGGTGGCAATGAAACAGTCACCTAAAATCACATGCTGTAGCAGACATGTCTTGATCTTACTTGCCCTTTTGACGTGCTGACCATTACTCTACTAACAGGAAGTGCTTGTCGAGTGTTGCTCAGGGAGAAAAGGTTTTCCTGTACCAGTTGGCAAAATGATTATAGTGGATTTTAGTTTTTACTACTGTAAGAATAAAAAATAAACCATGTTTGTCGGTATGGATTATAATGACGGACATTGACAACAGGGAGATGTATAATAGTAAGGTGATCAACCTTATTATTATTATGATGAAACTTTATTTAAGGTCCAATTCTCGCTATTAACAAACCTTTAACTAAGACTTTTGTCTCATACATTTGTTAAATTATAGAGCTTTTTAGTCTTACTTTGGAGGTATTTGTCACAGTTGTGCACTATACTTGAATGTGTGTCCAGTATTAAATGTAGTTATGTGTTTTTCTTGTGTTCGCAGGGACTTGTTGAGGATAGGTGTGACTCTAGCCGGCCATCAGAAGAAAATCCTCAACAGCATTCAGTCCATGCACCTGCAGATGTCCCAGTGCCAGACTGGCACAACGCTGGCATGACTACAGGGGGCGCCGGACGACGGGCCGGGCAGCTTGCGGAAGAATTACCAGCGGGTGAGCCCAATCTCATCGGAGCGCGCCAGAATAGAGACTATCATCCTTATCTGAGAACGTGTTTCAGGAGAAGAACCATTATCCCATATCCAACAGACCAGATTGAAAAAGAACCACCAGGACTTATTAACCCATCGGCTGTTTGCCTCTTCAGTCTACATTTACAGGGAAAACCGAGGGACTCTTTTTGTCCTCTTCTCATCATTAATTACCTTACTAGAAATCACAGTGACTGCTCAGATTCTGAGTCGCCTTGCATCGGTTTCTACAAGGTTATTTCGTTCTTCATTTTGTCAGTTTTTTTCCCCCACTATAAACCTTCTATCGTCACTGCTTCCCACTTACACTACCTGTCGATCTCGGTATGGCTGACGTTGCCAAAGGACATCCTGTATGCCTGCGTCCCATCCCTAGGCCATACGAGCGTAAATGATGTATATCTTTAAATAAATATGAGTTTATCTTCAGAGTAAACCTTCATATTGAAGGTGAAGTGTAACGGACCTGTATGTAAATACCCTCTTCTTCCGCTTGCATTTTTGGCAATGTTGCGCATTGGACAAGAACCGCCGATTCTGCAGGACACAAACTCACTTACGTCAGCGCGACCCACGAGAACAATCTGGGATGGACTATGACTCAGTAGTTGTTGTGTAAATATTAGTTAGTTGTGTATAAACTAGCGTTAAAAAGATATACTTTAGGTGAAAAAAGCTACGCATTCAGGCCACTTAACAGTGTTTATTGTAGGTGTTTCCATGCTGATGAGCACTTACATGTACAGCTTTTCTTTCTTCCACCTCTTCTTCTTCTACTTCTTCTAGTCGTTCTTGTTAGTTTCGTGTCAGAGTGTTTGAATGCGTCGACTAGCGTTGGGAAGGTGTGTCGTCACCACCTAAACTAGCTAATACACTTAAATGTAGTTCCACTGTTAATAAGCTGTACTAATGTTGGTCTTACAGGGTCTTTAAAACCGCTAATCTGTTTCCAAGCACGTGTTTACATGATAAGCCAACTGAAAGGTTGCAGGCAGAAAACGAAGAGACTTGTGAAACCGCTGCCCTTCACAACTTTTATCAGGCCGAGTCACTCTCTCGGCTCCAGATGCTTCTCGATGACATTGCTAAATGTGGTACATGTTCTTTCGTGTCATCAGCTCTCCATTTATTTCTATGTGTGTCTGGATTGAACATCTGTGTGACCCCCTATGAACAGATGCCAAACGCCACCCCATTGAGCACATTCTACTTAAGCAGTCAGTTAAGCACTGTGTAATGCACAAACACACACACACATGGTCTGTTGATGGCTTTGGGCTGTTCCTTTTTGGTTGCCATGGAGAAATAGCATCAGCTGGATAATAATAATAATAAATTATTATTATTATTATTATTAAAGGTAACACTATACAATAAGGTCCAGTGTATCAATATTATATTCATGTGTTATATATGTATGACCTATCATTTAACCATACTTTTTAAAACATTTATTAATCTTGATTAATGTTAATTTCTCAGCCTACTAAAACATTCTGGTTGTATGAATGAATATGAACATTGAATAAACATGAATTAAAAGTGAACCATAGTGTATTTATTAAATTAACCTAGATTAGTAGATGCGGTAAAAAAAAAATGCTCATTGTTCATATGCATTAACTTGTTAATAGTTCACTTTATTTAGTGTTACAAATAACATTATCATTTTATTGTATTAATATAGTACCATTCATAACTAATATGTAGCTAAAAATAAGAAAATAACATTGTATTTAAAAAAAAATGTAAGATGAAAAATGTATTAGGAGCGAAAAAAATAAATATAAAGTGAATTTCAAATCTGAAAACAAACAAACAAAAACAAAAAAAAATCAATGTAGTTACTTAAAGAGAACTAAAATACTCAAAGCCAACTTTAATGTAAAAATAATACAAATATGAATGATTGGGAGCTTGCCTAATCCTTGTGTGCTGTAAATGTTGGCTTTTTATGATAAAATCACAGCATTCCTCATTTGTAAGTTGCTTTGGATAATAAAGTGCTGTAAATGAATAAATATAAAAGTAATTGGTAAATCGTTCCAGCTTTTGGGGTCATAATGGCTAAAAGCAGCTCCACAGGAACTCATAAGGTGTAACATTAAAGGACCCCAATGTAAGATTTGAAACATAATGGTTTGTAGAAGTTAGCAGCTGTACCATTCATTCACCTGATGTGAATGTGTGTGTAATGAATAAGCTGCTACATTGCCTGTAAGTTAATGAGACTCATGGTTTATGGTTATTCTCTGCGAGCAACACACACACATACACAATCCATCACGCAGATATACCCAAGGTGTTGCACCTAATTGGCTACAATGAATTTCACCATGGTAACCAAAGAGTGTATTGGCTCTTTGGTAAGGATGAAACACTTTTACAGCTTCTGCCAAGAGGCATATTCTTTTTGTGCGCACACAAACACACACACACACACACACACACACACACACACCTCAGCTGTATTACACTGAAGAAAGTGAATATGTTCCTCCATAAGACGATAGCAAAGATAATGTCTGGCTCTATAAAAGCATTAGCGTGAGATGAAGACGTCTTCCCCTCTGCCTCTGTGTAAAGGCAGCTCTATTAATGATCACAAAGTATCGCCCCTGTGGCCTGCGTCCAGCTCGTTCACGGTGGGGCGTAACCAAGCTGCCCGGCGTCCTGCCGTATGGCCCAGCTGAAAAATGGCTGACTTGCGCTCAAAGCCGTAGATACGCTGGGGAGGGCGGAGCATGCTGGGATACCTACAGACTGAAGAGAGTGATAAATGAGTTGGAGCGAGTCAGAGAATAAAAGAGAAAACAAGAGCGAGAGATGGCGGACAGTGCAGGATTGAAAAAAGAAATGAAGAGAAATTGAGAATGAAGAAAAAAGGAATAGACAGACAGTATTAAGTCAACATGAAATAAAAAATGTACCGTTTTCATTCTAACAATGTGATTCTTTCAACTTCTCCCCTCCAACCACAAGTTATTCTCTATTCTCTTCACAGTCCAATCATGGTGGTTTAAATTAAGTCACATCATCATATTCTGTTTCACTTATAATTACTGCATATTGAAGTGCAATGGGTTGCAAATGCGAATGGCATTTCATGTCGACTTCCAGGTGTGTGTTTAGAGAGGGCTTACAGTTTAACAGTGGTTGAACAATATGGGTTTTGGAAAATGGAAAATGCAAATATTTATTTAGAACCAAGTGTTCTAAATTTTTGTTTTGTTTTGTTTGTTTACTGATAATATGTGTTATATATCATAACTTAAAGGCTTATTTAGCATTGGAAAAAAAAAAAAAAAAAAAAAATATATATATATATATATATATATATATATATAGGCATCTCCCCAATATATACAACATTTCAAAAGTTTGGGATCAAGAAGAAATTAATACTGTTATTAAGCAAGAATGCATTTAAATGACCAAACGTGACAGTATATATATATCTTTTGGAAGTAAAAGTATTACAGTTCTACAAAAAAAAAATATATATATAGAGCAGCGCAATATCTTCAACAATGATAAGAAATATTTCTTGAACTGTAAAGGAAAGGACATTCGTTTCTGAGTAATGGCTGCTGTAAATGTAGCTTTGCCATCAAATGAATAAATTACATTTTTAAATATTTTACTATTTCAAATTATTTTATCATTATTCACAATACGTAAAATTTTCTTTAACTGTATTTTTGATCAATTAAATGCAGCCTTGGGACCAGATTTATTAAACGGCAAATTAGCGTTAGAGTGCAATGAAATCTACCAGTGAAATCTACCAAGAACAGCGCAAATTACCACCTACTATAAATCATGCTTTTAGGGGGCGCTAAATAATGGTGTAAATACCAAGCCTGATCTTACGGCAATTCGTACATATTTTACGAGTTGCACAATTCATATGAATTTGTACAAATGACCTACACCTAACCCCGTCCCTAAACTTACCCGTCACTGGGGTCTAGACAAATTGTGTGAGGTCATACGAGGTCAAAACAAGTGAGGTCATACGAATTCGTACGAATTAGCCACCTCATAAATTATGTACGAATTGGTCATGAGATAGTGTTGAAATACCAGCAAACATTAATAAATCGTGTTGCGTGATTAATTTTAATACTCTCCTCCCATAAATTTTGCATCTGAAAGAGAAACTCCTACAAATGCATATTCAATAAGTTCAGGCACAAAAATAACTGTCCACGCCTTCTCAGTGCTAAGTCTTCTCTCTGCGCATCTTTAGTAAATACTGACAGTACTATTTTAACCCCAAAAGAAGGTTTACACTGGTGCAAGCTGTTAGTAAATCTGTCCCTTGGTGAGACTAATTTTAAAATTATTTAAAAATCTTACAGACCTCCAGTGAAAAGCTTTAGATTTTGTAATGCTATTTCTGTTAATCAGTCATGTGTACATGCAAAATAGAAAAATATTCATCCTGGTCAATATATCCATCCATCTATCACTATTCAGAGTAAAACAAATGGCAGCACTTCACCATCTGCACAGGCAGATGGAATCTTCGCCATAATGTATGCGCAACCATACAGATGTAGTAGCTATATGAATAATATTTGAATATGTACATGAACACTATTGATCTACTCCGAATGTGTCTCTTTCTTTTTTAACCTCTCGTTTTGCACATGTCCAACAACACAATCGAGGATAATCTTTATCTCTTGCAAGGGTATCCTCCTCTTCCTCCTCCTCTCGGAGGGTTGAGGGAACAGGCAGGGAGTGAGAGGATGAACGGAAATGTTTTGAGTCTAATTTTATCACTCTTTGCCTGGAGTGTCGACACATTGTGGAGTCTGGTGAGCGTTTGGCAGTGGATCAGCGGTGATGCTGTTCCCGTGCCAACTGAAATCTGAGCGGTGCAAGTGTTCGCTAGCACGGCTCAGACTTCTCAAGTGCAAACAAAAAGCGTGTTTGGAACAAACAAAGGCATCGTCTGACACCGCCGGTAGGAACGTGCTCGTGTTTTCTATCGTACTTTGTTTTTTGTGCGTTTTAAACGACACTTTCATGTTAAAGTGTTTGAGCATTACTTTAGGCAACCGAAACTAAAAGCCAGAGAGCCAAATGGTTCGAGAGACTGTTGATATTACTAGCATGGCATGGATACTAGCCTGCACTGTTTTGTAGATAGCGAACGAAGGAAAGCCCCCCTCACCTCACCGAGGCTGTATAGTTAACACTCGTTTCTTGTGATGAGTATGTCAGAGTTTGAAACTGTAACTTTCTGAGAACTATTGTACTGAAATGCACTCAATAAAGACCTTGGAAAAGCTGAAGTCAAGCGAGTGATATCTTCATCCGGAGAGAGCTCTTGATATTGAGGCAAGCCGCGGGTCAAACGTGCAGCCGCTTCTCTGCTGTTGTAAAGGGAGTGTGTTTGCGAGGGCTGTTAGGAGGAGTTTACAGACGCTCTCGAGACGCTCGAGTCTGCAAAACAACAGTGGTGTGCTTACCAAGGACCATGGCGATTAAAGGAGATAGCGAGGAACACATTTTAGAGTAATAATTTGACTAACGAGGCATTCAATTCATGTAGTTGTCCAGCGGTGCTCTGCTTTAGTAATTATTCCTGCAAAAACAAGGTAGTTTAAGAAATAATTAAGTGAACGTTTTGTCTAGAAGAGTTTGGGGCAAGATTGTTAAAGATTTTTGAATGTATAGGTGTGTGTGTGTGTGTGTGTGAGTGAGTGAACATATAACGTGAAAAAATAAATTATTCCGAAATAAGACGTGAAGTGTTTTTCACTTTTCAGGGGTGTTCTTTGAGTTTTGAGATCCTCACAGGTTGATAAAACCATGGAATTTGAGGGTTGTGTTTTATCTCTGTGGAGTTCAGTGCAGTTTGACTTTTCAATCACTATGCCCAAATATTTATTTTATTTATGATTTATTTATTTTGCCGTTGCACAAATGATGCATGATATAAATTTAGAAAAAAACTGTAGTTTTATATTTTTGTATGCCAAATTTATTTAATGGATGTCGATTTAAAGGGTAAGTTCACCCAGATTTTTGTAAAATTGCAAAATTATGTAATTAATAACTTCATGTTGATAATTAATAACTTCAAAATTAATAACCTCATGTTGTTTCCAACCCGTTAGACCTCCGTTTATCTTTGGAACACCGTTTAAGATATTTTAGATTTAGTCCGAGAGCTCTCAGTCCCTCCATTGAAGCTGTGTGTACGGTATACTGTCCATGTCCAGAAAGATAAGAAAAACATCATCAAAGTAGTCCATGTGGCATCAGAGGGTCAGTTAGAACTTTTTGAAGCATCGAAAATACATTTTGGTCCAAAAATAGCAAAAAAAAAACGATGACTTTATTCAGCATTGTCTTCTCTTCCATGTCTGTTGTGTGAGAGAGTTCAAAACAAAGCAGTCTGGATATCCGGTTCGTGAATGAATCAGTCAGTTCACCAAATCGAACTGAATCGTTTTAAACGGTTCGCATCTCTAATACGCATTAATCCACAAATGACTTAAGCTGTTAACTTTTTTAATGTGGCTGACACTCCCTCTGAGTTCAAACAAACCAATATCCCGGAGTAATGCATGCACTCAAACAGTACACTGACTGAACTGATGTGAAGAGAGAACTGAAGATGAACACCGAGCCGAGCCAGATAACGAACAAAAGACTGACTCGTTCACGAGTATACCGTACACACAGCTTCAATGGAGGGACTGAGAGCTCTCGGACTAAATCTAAAATATCTTAAACTGTGTTCCAAAGGTAAACGGAGGTCTTACAGGTTTGAAACAACATGAGGGTAAGTTATTAATTACATAATTTTGCTATCTGGGTGAACTAACCCTTTAATGCATGCATTTAGTGTGATTAATTTTTTGATTAGTTATCAATTATTAGTATAATAATAATAATAATAATAATAACTATAATAATAATAATAATAAATAATTACTACTAATAATAATAACATTAAATGATAAATTGACATATCTAAGATCTGTATAAATTTAGCATGGAGAAACAAAAATCAAACTGCAAGTTGTCTCTTTAAAAAAATGCTTGCATCATTTGTGCAACAGCAAAAATAGTTTGATTAATTTGCATATTGGTTATCAATTATCATTAGTAGTATAAGAAAAATAATGTATTAATAATAATAATTAATAACATTAAATGATGCATTAAGATAAATTGACATCCCTCAGATCGGAATAATGAAAAAAAGATCAAACAAGTCATCTAAATATATATATATATATATATATATATGCAATTAATAATGTCAGTGTCTATTCCCACATCTGTCTGAAACTTTTAAAACTTTAAGTCTACCTTGTCTTTAGAGTCAAATTACTTTTGCTTTTAATCATGTACCTAAAGTGATACTTCTACCAGCGTAACAGTTTACATTTTTAGCATCACCATTATGTTTTTACAAGTCACCTTAATGTTCTTTTAAGATCAGTCAGAATCAGACACACTTGTGTCTGCATTCACACAGTTCCATTATTTAAGTATACTGTATGTGTGTCCTTTATTTAACCTGGACAAAAAATGTGATTGTGGGCCAGTGATAAACTGATGTTCATTTATATGCCAATAAGACACAATATATTGACTTCTAAAGGCATATATATATATATATATATATATATATATATATATATATATATATATATATATATATATATATATATATATATATATATATATATTATTTTTTATTTTTTTATGTAAAATCTGCCACAACAATGAAAAGATCATTTGAAAGCCCTAATTTATTTATTTAATATTTTGGCTATAAAATTTCAAGATCGGTGTCTTGCCCTGTAAAACGATAATTTCAAACATGAAATGCACAGCAAATGAGCTCGTGTCCAGGTGTGCTGACCTCTTTCCCAGAATGCACAACTTCACTTTCAGCCTCCCAGCAAAGTTCTCAGGGCATTCATTAGAGATGTGTTTATTCCTCTCTTCCTTTTATTTCATTATCTGATGGGATTGAGCCCCGTATGGAGCATGACACTTCATTTCTCAGAGAGGTCTTCCTAATGGAAAAGACCAATGCAAGGTCACCGAGACTGCATAACTGAGACTCTACAAGAGCAATAATTGACAGTTATGCATTTTTAATGGCTATTTATATGGATAATTCTCCTCATGGCTCACTCTCCCAAAAATTTGTTTAAATTGATATGTTATCTTTATTGATATAATTAAAGTGGAGGGAATTGTGTTTGTGAGGGCTGGGAGAGAATACGTAAGATACTCGCTGACAGATAATTAATGGCGTTGGAGAGTATTTGTGAGTGTGTGTGTGTGTTCTGGAGAGACTTGACTTGTAACGTCTCCTTTATTGATTCAGTGGAGCAGATAAAACCTCTGTATTTGTGAATAAAAAACGGGTCCATACCAATAAACAAAAGAAACATTTCCATAAGGCTTTCAGAGATGGCAATTCAGTTTGTATGATTTAGTTCAAATATGGATATGAATATGAATAAGTGATGTAATGCTAATTTTCTCCTTAAAATAAACTCATCTATATCTTGGAAGGTATGAGGGGGAATATATTTTCAGCAAATTTTCATTTTTTGGGTGAGCTATTACTTTAGGAAATGCAGAATAGATTCAAAAACAAACAAAATGCAAGAAATACACAGATTATAATTATATAGGCAAGTAAGACGTGCAGTGTGTTTTACTAGAAAGCAAGCTTGAAACAGCATTATTGGTAAGTCAGTGTGATGTGTGTAGAGAAATGATTGCATGCAAATACCTTTAAGAAGCGTTTTAGCTTCATAGCACTGGCTTTCCAAGTCATTTCTCAGGATGCATTTTAAACATCGACCGGTAAGCTGTGTGTATCTTGTGCAGGGCCTGTAGACAGCTTAACTCTGCCTGTTCTGAGTTCTGTGCTGCATTAGATTTTCAGTGGAAATAAACAGCATGCCTCTGCATCCCAATAGGGGTTTAGAGAAACTTCCATCAGGATTTTGTAAAGAATTCATAAAGTCATACGGTTGTGTAAAGATCATCTGAATGCTGCTCCTCTAAATGCATTCATATCATTCGCAAATATGAAATGTGACGGAACAGGTATGCAACTTTGCGTTTTTTCTTTTCTCTTTAAATAAACAACAAATGACTCCTGGTATTTTGAATGCAAATTTATATACAAAGAGCTCTTGAACACATTTCATACACTTAATTGACCATACAGGGCACGGTAAACAAGTCTGCATGTTACATTTAAAAATAAAAGCTCAATTAAGCAGTATAGCCTAACAGTAAATATTAAAAATGTTGTGATTTGGCCATAGGGATTAGGCCTTTGTTATTTATTTTAATAAAATAAGTAATTCATATGGAGTATCTTGTTATGACAAAAACTGGCCAGTTTTATGTTCCTGGGCTTGAACCACTCAAAAATTTAGGATCAGTAAGATTGCACATAACAATTTAATGAGTCATTTGTGTATAATTTCTTCAAAAAAGCCTTGCTGACCCGTAATGACCCACATCCATCCATCCATCCATCCATCCATCATTATTATATAACTATATTTTTAATGTCTGGTGATTTTTGTCACCAGTAAAACAATTCAGAGTACTGGTAAATAAAGCCACAGTTTTCAGTTTTTGATTATTTTGCATGTTGTTTGTTACGTGTTGTTTATTCAGGCACAAAATAAAAGCTCATTTAAAGCCTCGGCATTCCGTTTGGCTCGACACAGAAAGAATATGTGAGAGGAAAGTGTTGAATTTTATTCATTATATTTATTTGTATACCTTGGTAAATTTCACTGACATTAACAAAAAGTATATATAGAAGTATCTAGGAAATTTAGTAAGATAAAAAAAAAAAGAAGAAAAAAAAAGATGACCTCAACTATATACAATGCTCACTGACTACAGAAAACTAAAAGGGGCATATGAAACTACCATATTGAAGACCATTCTGGTTCTACTTTTCTGGAGCATCCATGCACAGATACAAAGCTGCTTGTTTTATAACAGTATATGTACTTCAAAATGTGGACGATTAACAATTATCCATTTAATGTAAATAACGGCTTGCAGATGTACCATTTCAACATTTATCATAAAGTGTATTACAATATTTTATCACACTATGTCCCTACATTGTCTGGGCTGTTCCCGGATATCAATTGACCTCAGAACACAAGCTTAAATACAGAAACCCTTTAAAACCTATTAAGACGTTTACTGTATGAGATGCATTTGATCAAATGCTTTGTATTTTTCATAGGATCTGTACTGAAATCCAAACAACTGTTCAGTGTAGAGGCCCCTTTTTCTCTGTCTGCATCTATAAATATTCACAGGGCAATCATCCGCCGAAGAGGATTGCCTCTCAGCACGCCATCACCAAAGAGCGAGAGATTGATGGAATGAAAGAGTGAGCGAGACAAAGAAACAGAAGAAAGCCACAGACGAGACAGATTGAGGTAAAAATGAAGAACAAACAAACGGAAAAAATGATGATACGCAGGAAAGGTCGTAATAGAGCCATATCTAATAGATGTTCTGAATGATGGAGCAGTGTGTCTGTCCAGGGGCCCATTGTCCCTCTCAGCGTATTTCGGCTCCTGCGCTCTGATTGGCCACAGCGGGTGATGTGTAATAAGCAGGTAGAAGCCTCTCATCAGAATCCACAGCGCATCTCTTTTGTCCTCCTTGAGCGCCTGTAGCTCAGAGGCAGTCTGGGAAACGGTGGCGTGGTGACATGTTTACCGTGGCCCCTGTAATATCCAGAGTGTTTTTAACAGCCTTTAAGGGTATTATTAATGACAATATGCAGAGCGTTTGGCACTGAGGCTCTTTGAATATGGATGTGTTTTGGAGTGCTGGGTTTAATGTGGTTTTAAAATGCTTCTACTATCCCGGCGAGCTTCTCCCTGCAGCTCACGTACAGCTGCCGGATCTGGCCCAACTCCAGCACTAATGCGTTTGAGCGAACTCTACGAGTGAGTGAGTGAGTGAGTGTGTGTGTGTGTGTGTGAGAGAGAGAGAGACAGGAAGCCTGTAGGTGTATCGGATACATGTTTGTCTTTTCTGACATTTGAGAGCTTCACTGTTTACTGGATAGAGCCCAACATGAGCGTGTATGTGAGTGTTTGTTTGTTTGGTCCTACTGGAGAATCCAGCTAAAACTAGCTTTTGATAGTTAGCTGGTCTAAACTGGCCATTTCTGGTCTTACTTTTAGTTCATGAGTGCGAATTTGAATGGTTTCAATTTCAAGTTGAACTGAAATGACAGGGAGACGATATTGATCCATCCCTCTCTCTGTCTGTTCATCCACTCATCTCTCTGTCCGTTCATCCTTCAAACTGTTATTTTTTACCCATCCATCCATCATCCATCTCTCACTTCATCCATTTGTCCATCCATCCATCCATCCATCCATCCATCCATCCATCTCTCTGTCCCTTCATCCATCGAGACAGGGGTAGCTGCAGCCTGGAGCAATGGGCGCGCCGAAAGGTAGGGGCGTGCCAAAAGGTAGGGGTGTACCAAAAGGTAGGGGTGTACCAAAAGGTAGGGGTGTACCAAAAGGTTTCTCATTGGTGAAAGGAGTTTTACTGTGCTGGCCAATCAGCAGTAAATATACATTTCCGTAATTTCCTTAGATAAGGTGGCGGCGATTAATTATTAATCGTTTAAACGTTTATCTATACTTTATATACCACAAATATGTATATTAAGATAAGTTTGTTACAATATGATCATACATTTCCTTTGCTTTATATCTTGCAGCTTTAGTAATTAGTTTATTATTGTTGACCGACATATGTACAGTGAGACAAAACGATGACCGAATCCTTCAGAGATGATTGTTTATATCTGCATCCTTTTTGTACAATAGAGTACAGAATACATCCTGTAAGTATAATAATTATTACAACCGCTGCTATTACAACAGTACTATGATCAATTCACAATCTGAAGACGATTAGACAAAATAAAAAAAACTCTAATTTAGAGTTTGTTTCTACCTTTCTGCCAGGTGTCCAACTAATGCAGAGTATATTCAAGTTGCCAACACACTGGTTTTGAAGAACCATTTCCAGAGAAATATAGAAAGAAATGACTGTGTAAGTTAAATTGTTTTTAAACCATTGATTTATTTCTATCAACATAATCACACACAATATTGTAGTAACAAGATGTTGTAATCTTTATTTGCTGGAAAATGACTATCAGTCAAGTTTGTGTTTTAAGCACATCTGACACATCCCTAAACCTGAAATGTAAAGCAGAACGTGCTCCACTTGCAGGTTATTGTAGAATATATAAGCACACTGCCATATGCATAATTTATTTTTGCACTGTTAAATTTACATTTTCACTTACTGCAGGTTAATGTAAGGAAGATAATGTACTACAGATATTTAAATCCTTTTTGTATGTACTCCACTTTTTCACTGCCTGACCATCATCTTAATGTTTATGCATTTCACTGTTTTTATTATTTAAATTATTATTTTTTTTTTTTTCTGTGACATATCAGTCACAGTCCAAGCATGATCTGTTTCTATTGTTCTGATGAAGGAAGCTTGTGTTGGGGAGGATTCAGTGTCTGTTGAGGCACATGTGAATGTGCTACAAAGTGAGTATCAGAAAACACATCCATCCAACACCTGGACTGTCAAAGACCACACGGCAGGAACATTCTCCTGGAGACGCTGAGAAAGCACTGAGGGAATGTCTGTGGAGGATGTACTCAAAAAATACACATACAGTCGTGGCCAAAAGTTTTGAGAATTACATAAATATTAGTTTTCAAAAAGTTTGCTGCTAAACTGCTTTTAGATCTTTGTTTCAGTCGTTTCTGTGATGTACTGAAATATAATTACAAGCACTTCATCCGTTTCAAAGGCTTTTATCGACAATTACATGACATTTATGCAGAGTCAGTATTTGCAGTGTTGGCCCTTCTTTTTCAAGACCTCTGCAATTCGACTCGGCATGCTCTCAATCAACTTCTGGGCCAAATCCTGACTGATAGCAACCCATTCTTTCATAATCACTTCTTGGAGTTTGTCAGAATTAGTGGGTTTTTGTTTGTCCACCCGCCTCTTGAGGATTGACCACAAGATCTCAATGGGATTAAGATCTGGGGAGTTTCCAGGCCATGGACCCAAAATTTCAACATTCTGGTCCCCGAGCCACTTAGTTATCACTTTTGCCTTATGGCACGGTGCTCCATCGTGCTGGAAAATGCATTGTTCTTCACCAAACTGTTGTTGGATTGTTGGAAGAAGTTGCTGTTGGAGGGTGTTTTGGTACCATTCTTTATTCATGGCTGTGTTTTTGGGCAGAATTGTGAGTGAGCCCACTGCCTTGGATGAGAAGCAACCCCACACATGAATGGTGTCAGGATGCTTTACTGTTGGCATGACACAGGACTGATGGTAGCGCTCACCTTTTCTTCTCCGGACAAGCCTCTTTCCAGATGCCCCAAACAATCGGAAAGGGGCTTCATCGGAGAATATGACTTTGTCCCAGTCCTCAGCAGTCCATTCACTATACTTTCTGCAGAAGATCAATCTGTCCCTGATGTTTTTTTTGGAGAGAAGTGGCTTCTTTGCTGCCCTTCTTGACACCAGGCCATCTTCCAAAAGTCTTGGCCTCACTGTGCGTGCAGATGCGCTCACACCTACCTGCTGCCATTCCTGAGCAAGCTCTGCACTGGTGGCACTCCGATCCCGCAGCTGAATCCTCTTTAGGAGACGATCCTGGCACTTGCTGGACTTTCTTGGACGCCCTGAAGCCTTCTTTCTAAGAACTGAACCTCTTTCCTTGAAGTTCTTGATGATCCTATAAATTGTTGATTTTGGTGCAATCTTAGTAGCCACAATATCCTTGCCTGTGAAGCCATTTTTCTGCAACACAATGAAAGTGTTTTTTTTCTCATTATTATTAATATTATTATTATTATTGTTGTTATTCTTTTTATTTATTTATTTTATGTAGGGGGACCCTGCTTCACCTTTCCTACCATACACCTGATGGATACTGACTGTAAAATGGCAATCACAGGAGGAGGGCTCAGTGTGGTGACAGAAGATGGAATAGATGTGTGTCAGTGCACCAGCCTTGATGAAGCCTTCATAACAGCATTCTGGATGTATTTTGCTTTCAACATTGCATATCCACCACACCTGAGAAAGACACTGACTTTCCTACAGAGGCACATTGTCAACATTAGAAGATGGAGACAAGCACTGTCAGTAACTTTACTCTGAATGATTTGCCTCTTGTATTAGATCCTCATGCCTTGACTGTACCATTGCCCAAAGTGCACTCGAAGGACATTCACTCTTGTGAAGTTAACCCAACATGTTGGAGTGGTACAGGCACATTTACCAAATAGCTTGCTCTATTCTTTTTCTATTCTATCTGTTTTCTTTTTATTTATTATATTATTTAAAAAGCCCTTGCTACGTGTACGGTGTTAAGCTAACTGAGACTTGTTATAGCTCTTATATATCATTGCTCTTTTTGTTGTTTTTGATTGCTTCCACTCTGTCCTCATTTGTAAGTCAATTTGAATAAAAGCGTCTGCTAAATGAATAAATGTAAATGTAAATATAAATATAAGTATAACCTGTGGTATAGATGAGGGCCAGTCAACTTTTTTGTGATTCCATTCTTTTAGAAAAAATGCACAGGAAGCATATGTACTTTTGGTACTCAGTGAAGAGTCAGCAGTACAGTTGTATTATAATATAATTGAAAAGGCTCTGGCTGCAGACTTGCACTCTCAGACAATTGCGCTTCTGCTAGTGACAACACTTGAAGTCTTTTTTATTGGATATTTTATTCTAGTTATTGGTTACTTCTTGTTTGAATCTCTCAACATTTGTTTTTCTCTTGTGTAGGTATGGTTGACTGGAAGTCTGTCAGTCCAGATGTGAGGAAGACATACAGAGTGGAGCTGGAGCTCAGCAGATGTGATGGCTGTAGATACTGTGGTCTTGGAAAGAAGGGCATCTTCACAGCTCTCTATTCGGACAAAGAGTTTGCTGGATTCTGTTCTATGGACTGCTACTACAGAATGAATTAATTAATGAGTGGTTTATCTATCTATCTATCTACATATCTATCTATCTATCTATCTATCTATCTATCTGTCTGTCTGTCTGTCTGTCTGTCTGTCTGTCTGTCTGTCTGTCTATCTATCTATCTATCTATCTATCTATCTATCTATCTATCTATCTATCTATCTATCTATCTATCTATCTATCTATCTATCTATCTATCTATCTATCTATCTATCTATCTATCTTTTTTACTTGAATTGGTGACTGAAACTGAAAGCTAAATAAATGTTTTAGTGGATAAAGCTGTGTCTGTTTGCTTAACTGGTTAATGTCACTTAAAACAAGGTTACTAAACTCTTCTGACTAATTTTTAAATATGATAATTTAATGGTTTTGTCATTTATTTTTCTCTATCAGGCAAAACCTAGTTTTCTAGTGTAACACTTTACAATAAAGTTTCATTTGTTGACTGATGTATTAACTAACATTAACAAAGCAATACATTTGATACAGTATTTATTAAACTTTGTTAGTTAATAAAAATACAGCTGTACGTTGTTTGTTCTTGTTAGTTTACTATTGTTAACAAATACAGCTGACTTTAAGTGACTTTAACTTAAGAACAGCAAGTGCGACTTACCGTGTTAAGAGACGTTTGTATTCTCAAAAATAATTGTAATCTGTTTTTGATTATTGATAAACTAAGACCTAAACGTGCGGTGGTGATGACGTCAGTTAGCCGATTTGAAGGTACTTTCGAAAGTAATTTAAAATAATATTCTTTACATCATTAACGCTGTTTTTACATTGGATGAATTTCAATTGGTTTTATAGGATTATGTGTTTAATTTATCGCTTTCTATTAATCTATAGGCCAATAGCGATTAAGAGTATGGCTCGCCTTTAGGCGGAACAGACAGTTTTCGCTAAACCTTTTGGCACGCCCCCTACCTTTCTTTCCACCAATGAGAAACCTTTCGGCACGCCCACCTTTTGGCGCACCCATTGCTCCAGGCTGCAGTTACCCCTACTTGCATCCATCGGTTGTTTGTTCCAACCATTAATTCTGTCTGTCCATTGTTTCACCCATCCATTCATCCATCCATCAATCCATCCTTCATTTTTTTATCTATCTATCTATCTATCTATCTATCTATCTATCTATCTATCTATCTATCTATCTATCTATATATCTATATATCTATCTATCCATCCTTTTCTCTCTTTCCTTTCACCCATCCTTAATTTTATCCATTCATCCGTCCATCTATCCATCCATCTCTCTGTTCCTTTATTTATCAGTTGTTCCATCCATCCAACCAGCCAACCAAACAACCATCCATCCATCCATTCATCCATCCTTCTCTGTCTGTCTGTCTTTATCTGTCTGTCTGTCTTTATCTAAAATGCCTCAGTGTTTCCATCTCCATGTGGCGACACATATGTTTATAATATTGCTTGCATTAAGCCAGTGCTGTCTGGATTTTAAGCGAAATAAAACTCAGTATATCTGAGTTTAGAGGAATCTGCTTGTATTCTAATGACAAACAAAATCTTTTAAAATATGTTTGCCTTTTTATACATTTCTTTACTTAAGGGTTTGAGGTCTGAACTCTGAAATAGAAGAGATATTTGAGTATATCAAGCATAAAAAAAATATAATACTTAACATGAGGTGCTCGTCCTTGATTCTTGATGACAAATTCTGTAAAATAAAAGGGATTTGAAGTGAGGTTAACCATTGCTTCAAGTTAATTAAAGAGACAAAAACATAAAATATGCCTATACCTTTAATTAAACAAGTCAAGAAAGTAAACCATTTAACTTGAGATAAATAATATGAAATATGCATAAAAATGTCTTTAAGTAAAGATGTTAATGTTGAGTTAAGAGGGAGAATGCAGTAAGAAAATGAAAGAAATAAAAACATTAGGCACACATTTTTGTAATTCTACAGATAAGCAAAAAAGGAATTCCATATATAGGAAATCTAAAATGAGGTACAAAATCAAGATGAGACAGTTTCACCCAGATAAACCACACAAATATACAAAGCTATAGAGACAAATGTGCACTTTTAACAAAAATGTATCCAAAGTTTCATGTCCAGTAAATTTTCTCAGTTGTTCTCAGAATGCATTTGTCTGAGTGTGCACTTTGGTCTGTGTACTTCCAACTATTGACTAATTGTGTGCAGTGTATCTATTATTGTATATCTGTATTTGTGCAGGATCATGCAATTGGAGTATATAATTGTGTGAGTGTGTTTACCATAGGCCGCTTCGTTCCTGAGTTTGTTGCCTCCTGCCTGAAACCTCATCATGATTTTAATCATCAGACATCAATTCCGTAATTATACTTCCCAGCATGCACATGGCTGCAAGTATAGTCTGTTTGGTACCCAGGGCCGCTACAGAAACAGGGCAGCCACTCTGACCTTCACTTCCTGTTTGTTTGTTTTCCTCACTGTTTATTTGATGTGGCTTAAATGATTACCGCACCTCTGGAAATAAGAGAATAGCCCAGATTTATCCAGCCAAATCCCATTTAATCTTGTTTAGTCGGTGGATTAGCACAGATTCATGTGATGTAGCTGCTCACATATAACTGAAGATCCCAAGTCTACAGTGATGATTGTGCTATTTACACTCAACAAAGCTGGTTTTAATGTCCGAGACAACTGATTTATTTGAATCAAAGGAATCATTGAATCAAAGCTTTGAATCGATTCACTGTCACAATTTGAACTGTTTTGCATAAATAAAGCGAACCTACTTTTTAAATAAGATTATATCAAGTTTAAATCAGTCTTAAAGTTCTGTTACTCACGTGTCACATGGATGAATCACAAAACTAAATGCATATACAATAGTGTATGAAGAGTCCCCATCCTTTAAACGCAAGAGCTAAAACTCTAAACCTGGGTGAATGAGAATTGAGCTCTCACAGGATTTGATGAAATTTAATTATGATACATATAATTACTAAAGCAATCTTCTGTGAGGTAGAAATAATCATTTCAGGGGAGAAGTTGGCACTTGCAGGTCGGCAATGTGATTTACTGTTGAATACTGCCGAGAGAGAGAGAGAGAGAGAGAGAGAGAGAGAAAGAGAGAGGGAGAACAAGAGGCCATTCGGCCATTTTTTTCTGTAGTCTCCTGGGGAATATGGTGGCAGTTGGCACAGCGTGGCCTGTCGTTTGTCATTGAGAAAATAAGTGATTACCAAGAGACAAAGCCAACGCGACAGCTTTCTGATTCCAGCACTGACACACATGAAATAGTCCTGATTAAAAATCAGACTGCACTTTACATCAGGTGACGAAAAAAAATAGGCAGCTTTGTGCGATCTACGTCCAGCAATCGTTTAGCAGTAAACAAGAGCGTGAAAGATTATCTCAGTTTGTAAACTGCATGAAAAGTGGCCAAATATTTGGCTCCCGGCAAATGGATTTTAGCTATTTTAATAATGAACAAATGAGCTCTTCATCGACTGTCAAAGCATTATCATCTGTTTATTTGTTTGCCAGTCTGCCAGCGCAAACAATAAGGGAGTTTTGGTATTGATTACTTTTTAATAGAAAGCCTTGTGCCTTCACCCTCTGCTGAGCAGAAAAACAGATTTGGCATGGCTTAACGTCAAACCAAACCAGGGTGGGAGAGAAGTCGACTATGATGGGCAAGGGATCAAGGTCTCTAATTGGCCGATCTCCCCGGGCGGCGAGGAGGGGGGCATCTCGCACGCAGACCCCCGACTGCTGCTAATCCCATGCTGAGTGCACTCCCATCCCGGCTTCCTTTCTGTTTCTTCTCCAAAAATCTATAAAATATTTTCCCACAGAAAATGAGGTGGAAAATGTGAGAGCTGCTCAGATGAGGGCCTTCCTCAGCTTAGCTAATTAGACCTCAACAAAAGACTCCTTTGTTTTGACCCCCCTCCCTTACGAGGAAAGCCAGAGAAGAGCCAAGGTCAGGCGTACACGTCTCGACTGTCATCCCTCATCGAGACCTCTGCGGTGATGTTCTCCCAGCTCAACTCATTGACATCATCACAAAGATGGACCCGTGAGGTTTGAGCGGTCATGTAACCTGACCCTTGGCTGCTCAGAACAATCACACTTTGTCCTTCCAGATCCCTGCATATGTTGTGCGCTTCTTAACAAGCTCAAGCAGCTTGATCAACCAGCTTCACCAGCTACGTAAAACCAGTCTGGAACCGCATAGAAATTCATGCTGGTAGTCATCAGGTATCCTCATTGGATTTGACTTACTCTTTAGATTTGCTTAGGGTCAAAGTCATCAACAGATCACTGAACAATGCTGAAGAAAAGATAGATATCTGTTAAAAATCAATAGGAATCAGCACATGTCAATCAAAACTCAGCTCCGCCCACAATTCGCCAGGTAATCTAGAGATGTTATATGTGCATCTACAGTATAAGGGATTTAAATTGGTAAATTATATATATATATATATATATATATATATATATATATATATATATATATATATATATATATATATATATATATATATATATATATATATATGTTACACACACACACACACACTAAAACATCACACCACAATAGCCTGTGACATTTTACATTTGCTATGAAAATAATAAATTTAAATGTTTTAAATATACTGAAATAGAAAACGGTTGTTTTACATTGTGGTATTTTTTTTCATACCATCATCCATCCTTTTGTTTGTTTTTTATTTATCTATTTATTTATGATGGTTATTTTTTATAATATAATATAATATAATATAATATAATATAATATAATATAATATAATATAATATAATATAATATAATATAATATAATATAATATAATATAATATAATATAATAGGTAATAAGGTTGTAAAAGATTGAAATAGTGTTTTTTTTTTTCTCGTCCTATATAATACAAGTCATTGGGATCCACTGTGGCTTTGACTTCAACTTTTTCAGAGTATCTTCTTTTGTTTTCCGCAGGATACAGAAAGTCATCTAAGTTTGGCATGATGTGAGTATAAGTAAATGATGATCATTTGCATTTTTGGGTGAACTAATCTGTTTTGTTGTTGTCGTTTTTCATTCACAGCTAAACAAAATAAGCCTAACTAAATTATCTCCGAAAATGTGGGAGAAATGCAGTAATTTCTAAAATAGGGGGGCGGTTATAAAAGTTTGGGACACTGAGAGATCATCACTAATTCACAAGCTCTGCTTGTATTTGTGGTGGCTGCAGAATCTACTCTGTGTAGGTTGTGTAAAGTCGTTTCCTTCCTTTGTTATTAGACTTCAAGAAACACATCACTAACCGATAAAGGTCAAACATTAAATGCGCCTGACAAAATGTAATAAAGCCGTTTACTGTGTTATTATTTTATGATTGGTGCGCTTCTATCTCTTTTCTAAGAGCCTGTGTGGCTCTTTCAGACTGTGTGGGTGCTGCGACGGGGGGGGGTTTAAGTGTCTCTCAGGGGACACGCACTCTTTGACTCGCCTGCTGATCCAAAACAGAAGCGCCCGGCTCTTGTTTGTGTGATGGCTTTTGACAGGCGGGTGTCCACTGGTTTATTATTCCGCTCTTCTTCTTCTCCCACACGTCTGTGTCTCAGTGGAGGAATGGAAGTGGTTGTCACAGAAGGGACTTCTGTCTCCGCTCTTGGCAGCCTGATTGTTTTTCTGCTGGAAAAATGTGACCAGCTGCAGATTAATAAAGGCAAACTATTAAACAGACGACATGGGAGATCTGTACTCAGTTATTCCTCTTGAACTATCTGATCCTTCCTGTTTAATCTTCATCCTTTCCTTGGGTTATTTTGAAATATTATATTTTTGTTGTTGTTGTTGTTGTTGGTTTTTTTTTGGTAAAATTGTAAAATGGTAATTGTTAAAAATAAAAGACTGTGTTTTTTGTTCCACCTGAATTTGGAACACACACAAAAAAATTGAGTGGATTTTAGGATTTATGTGGTTGTAATTACAGGTTTTCTCCACTTTTCTCCAATGAAATGTACAGTATATAGAGCATATTTTTTCTTGCTCTCTGTATACTTTCCCTTTTATTATTATTCCGTTCCTAATGGAAAGAAGCATGAGTCTCAGTCCTCATCATCGCTGATGGGAAGAATGAAATGAAAGCCATCAGATGAGATGAGGTAAGCAGCAGTTTATGATCACACATCATTGTGAAAAAACTGAATAGATGGAAATGTTTTATGCAGCCTGTGATTTATTGTTATTATTATTTTTAATAAAATAGTTTTATTCAACAAGAAAGCCTTAAATTGTTCAAAAGAGATATAATTTTTTTTTATAATGCTACAAATGATTTTTATACCTACTAAAACTTTCTGTTTGTTGAAGAATCCTGTATCAGAGTTTATAAAAAATTATTAAGCAGCACAACCGTTTTCAGCAATAATAATAAGAAGAAATGTTTCTTGAATGCCAAATCAGAATTGTAGAATGATTTCTGAAGGATCATGTGACTTTGAAAATATAAACATTATATATTATATAAACATTATATAAACATAAATAAAAACAAACTTATAGACGCTAATGCACAAAGACAACATTTTTAGGTGTTAGGCAGCTAAATTATGCTTTATTGTAAAATATAATATCTTGTCAGACAGCATCATATATACATTCCACATTTTCAGTTTTTACTTTTACTCACTATGCTACATAATATAAAAAAAAGTTTCATCTAAACTTAAATAAAATATCTATTTCACACATTTCTGTGAGCTCATAAGGGACACATTACCCCAAAATAAAAATCATGACTTCCATGGGACACAAAATAAAATATTTCCAAAAATGCCTATATTTATTATTATTATTTTTCAGGTCTAGTGTGATTTTGGACCCCACTGACTGAACACCTGAAACATTCTTCACAATATCTTTTGTGTTTCACAGAAAAATGTATGATCAATATGATGTCAGAATTTTTGTGTGAACTATTCCTTTGACTTAGCTATATGTTAATGATGTGACATAATATCAGCTGTGAGGCTCTTGTGCACTTTTCATTAGGAATGCAATTTGTGAGTTATTTTCCATGAAGAGCATTTCAATTCAGTCAGGATGCTGCCTTAGAAGGAAGCAGCCTACTGTACTGTATGTAGACAGTAGACCGGCTTGGAGCAGAGCCTTAGAATGTAAGCTCAGGAAGCGATGGAGACAGACAGGAAGCCTGCACAGCACTGGACTCAAATACTTGATGATTGCTTTAGCTCAACAGCTCTCTGTTGATATGTAAGAATGTCCCAAACCCTTAAGTCTCTCTCTTTCTGTATCTTTCTCCCTCTGGGTCTTCATTAGAACTGATGAAAGGCACGCTCCATTTCAGCCGAAGAGTCAGCGTCCTCCACAAGTGCATTCGGTTTCTCTGCTTCAGAAGAGATCATGAATTTTTAATTTGCCCATAGGGCCCTTTCCGATTTTTCTCAGTCTCAGGCCTGTGACGTTTCACAAATGAGGGGCTCTTTTCCCCTTCAACTCTGTCCATTCTCTCCTCTTTGGGTTGTGCCAAGGATTTTAATACCCATCTAACCTAAAGAGAGTCTGGCACCTGAAGCTAAAAAATAAAAAAGACCTGTGACAAGGAGCTTCGAGGAAAATGTCAGTCATACAATGCACTAAAGAATATGATCAACTCTGGCAAGGTCTCGCTTTAAGGTTCCTCGCCAAGTCTGTCACGGTGCTGATGGGTACGGGAGTTTTAAGTTCACTAATTAAGATTGGGGAACGTTACTTTTGCTATGAAATATGGTGTTACTCTTTATAAAAAGTAACAATTTATATGGTATTTTTTATGGAAAATAATGTGTTAAGGTTTGCATTGCTTTTTTCTTATTTTCACTTTTCACTCTCTCAGACTTTCTGTCCTCTAGAGCAGAAGCCCTTTGTTCGGCTTGCAGGCATTTTTTACACTGGAAAAGTGTTTTGTGTGTGTGTGTGTGTTTATCCCTCAGGCATTGACTACATACATAGGCTATAGGCCATACTACGGTGCTTTTAAATGCAGCATAAATGTATTTACTCACAACATAATCACAGGAAATATCACCCAATGTCAAATGCCAATGTTTTTTTTTTTTAAATTAAAGAAATAAATACATAAAACAATAACTATCCAATAAATAATTAGTGATGAAAAATAATTATTTTTAACAAATACGTACAACTCCTACAATGTTTTCAGAATTAAATTTCCAAAAATAATTCAGTTTTTCTTAAAAGGATCAAGGTAGATGTATTCAGTTGCATATTATTTAAAATAAATGAAATAAATAGAAAAATACCTTGCAATTTACGTGCATTACTTGAAAAAATAAATTAAAAATCTTAATGTTTTCTCCCAAACACTAGTAAAAGTACTGTTTATCCAAAAATGAAAATTCTGTCATCTTTGATTCACTCTTATATCATTCCAAGACTGTATGAGTTCCTTTCTAATGTGGAGTGCAAAATGAGGTATTTTGAAGAATGTGGGTAACCAACGGTAGCCATAGACTTCCATAGTATGGAAAAGTCAATGGCTAAAATCAACTGTTTGGTCACCCATATTCTGAACTATCCCTTCAACATTTCCATGCACTTAAATAGTAATTTATAATAGGACTGATGGCCAAGTTGAGCTTGATAGAAAGGAAATTTTAACCAGATTGAAAGGGCTGGTGTAGACCTGAAATAATAATCTGATCAACAGGAAAAAAGCATGTAAACCTTTGAATGTGACTATTTTCTCAAATATGCTCTGCACACATATGCAGTGCTGTGGTGCATACTATATGTCTGTATACATTTTACGTCATACAAATATGTGTCTGTTCCAGTGTTGGGGGTAATGCATTACAAGTAACGCGAGTTATGTAATCAGATTACTTTTTTCAAGTAACTAGTAAAGTAACGCATTACTTTTTAATTTACAAGAAAATATCTGAGTTACTTTTTCAAAAAAGTAACGCCAGTTACTTTGTATTCCCATTTTTTGCCTGACAAGCCTCCTGTTCCCATATTGGGAGAAATCGGAAGTACGGAGGCGTTGTGTGCGCTGTGTGAACATGATGTTACTGTAGTTCTAGACTAAATGTGAATGTGCATTAATTCATCCCACTCACAAAAAAAAAAAACAAAAAAAAAAAAACAGATTTAGTATTCATCAAAACTAATCAAAACAGTGAAATGCAAACTCAGAATATGACGCAAACCTGCAATAACTAAATATATTAATAACACAAATGTATCTATTCCCATTTTATTAACAGTGTCTTTGCTGCTGACCTTTAATGATCCAGTTCAACCATACTAATAATTAAAAAATGACTTCAGATAAACTAACAATTGTTCCCTTTCGAGAGTACTCTCGTACTGCGTAAGCTAGCTTACGCTACGGGAAAAGGTCCCCTTTTCTCGAGAATATGAAGCCAAAAATTATCCTTAATTTTTAAATAATGTAAAACGCAGTGCTGCGGCACAGCAGACCCAAGCGAAGCGGCTCGCGCGCTTATTGGCTGTGCTGCGGCAACTGCAGCAACCTATGGTGAGGCGGCGGAGAGTAACGAACCAATGGGGGCGCTTCGCGCCCATTGGACGTCAGAGCGCGCCAAAATTGGCGTGGCTGGAACTATATAAGCCACCGCTTCACCATAGGGATCAGATTTCATCTCCTTCAGCGATCTCACCTGCACTTCGCTGTCTTCTCCGGAGAAGCCTCTACACGCCGTCGAAAAGCCTCTCAGCGGGATAGCACTGCAACGCAGATCTGAGGACGCCGGCTCGTGCTTCATCTCGACGCCGCCTTCAGCACTCGCTTCCTGCTGCGCCATCCGGCGTGACTATATCCTTTTCAAAGCTAGTGTGTTTGCCGCTGCATCACACTTTTTTCCTCCAGAATTCGAGGCGTTGTTTCAAATGCCTCGGGCCTGCGCTTCCTGCCGAGGCCCTCTGCCCAGCGAGGACCGCCACATCATCTGTGTCTCCTGCCTGGGCCGCGAGCATGCTGAGAGCGCACTCTTCAAGGGCGGCTGCCCTGAGTGCGACGACATGGCTATATCGACCCTGCGGGCTCGATTAGCTCAAACCAGCCACGATGCTCCACCCGCTCCGCCTCTTCTCTCTCAAGTGCCGCGTAAGAAACGCCGCGATCAGAAAATGCCTGAGCATACTGCTACACGCGAGCTCACGCCGGAACACTCCCCGCGTGCCTCGCCCGCTCTCTCTCCTTCGCCTGTCCTCTTCGTGGACGAGCAGCGCCAGTCCCTGCTCACCAGCGCCCCCGGAAGAGGACAGACACGACAGCCTTTCTCTCGCCGCGTCCAGTAGTGAGGAATGGTCGGGCTCCATTGCGGACCCCCCCCCCCTCTACAGCACCCAGCTGCACCGGACAACGCGCCTATATCGACGCGGAGCTTACTCGCGTGCTTACAAGGGCTGTCAGCGACCTTCAGCTCGACTGGTCTCCTCCAGACGAGCCCGCTAAAAGCAGGCTGGATGAATGGTTCCTGCAGGGGCGCCCTTCGGCCCCTCCGCAAAGAAACGCCCCCTTCTTCCCGGAAGTTCACAATGAACTCACGAAGTCGTGGAAAGCCCCATTCTCCGCACGCTTGAAGACTTCTGTCTCGTCAGTGCTCTCCTCTGTCGACGGCGCCCGAGACCACGGTTACGAGAGCCTCCCCCCTCTCGAGGAGGCTATTGCTGCACACCTCTGCCCGCCCTCAGCCGCTGGATGGCGGTCGAAGCCTGTGCATCCATCCAAGCCGTGCCGCACCACCTCAGCTCTCGCTGGCCGAGCTTACACCTCCGCTGGTCAAGCTGCTTCGGCTCTACACACCATGGCTGTGCTGCAGGTTTTTCAGGCCAGACTTCTCCGTAACCTGGACGAGTCTGCCCCAGATACCTATGACTTTAAAGATCTCCGCAGCGCTACTGATCTAGCCCTGCGTGCGACAAAGACCACAGCACCTCTGGCTCACGCTCACGGAGATGAAAGACGCCGACAAATCCGCCTTTTTCGACTCTCCTATCTCGCCTTCCGGCCTCTTTGGCCAGTCGGTTAAGGGTTTCGCTGAACGCTTCACTGAGGCTCAGAAAACGTCACAGGCAATGAGACACTTCCTGCCAAAACGCTCTAGCTCTGCTGCGGGACGCCGTAGAAATGTGCCGCCCCCTCAGACCTCGAAGCCATCGCAGCCAGACTTACAGTCTCGCCCAGCGACCAAAACCCAGCACCGCTCTCGCTCTACGAGCCGCAAACCGCCAGAGAGACGGGGACCTCGGCCCAGGATTGTGCTGAACCCCGAGCCTCCGAAGCCCTCCTGACCTTCGGGCTGAAAAGACCGTGGTTAAGTCCCGCTGCGGCCGGACCACCACACAAGAAACCTCACATGCTTCCTCCAATCCCCTCACTAAAGGCGGTTGGAGATGTCTATACTGCAGTAAACGAGCCTTTTACAATGCACGCACGCCTGCACACAAACGCCGTTTTCACGGCGACTTCAATAAAGCACAAAAAGAGCTTTTTCTATGTAGGCAGTGTGCCCACTACACAGTACGCACCCCTACATGTATACACACTCCCCCAAGTGTCACAAAGACTCACTCGGGTCTCCTTTCATGCCCACCTTCCCGCTCGCGCCGGAGGTGCTCTAAATGTAGCGCGCGTGCCCACTTCTCAGTGCGCAACCCTACAAATAAGCGCTGTCACCACAGTGTCACAAGCACAGCATACTCGAGCTACTGGTCCCCTCATAACAGGCGGCCAGTGCCCGAAGCACATTCAACCCATAGCCGCACGAGCCGCTGCATGGCAGGCCATCCCCGGCATATCGAATTGGGTTTTGAATATAATAAAACGAGGTTACTCGCTCCAGTTCGCTCGCAGACCGCCGCGCTTTCGCGCCGTGGTCGAAACGAAAGTGAAAAGCGAAATGACACACGTCCTTCGCGCCGAACTGATAAACCTTCTTGCAAAAGGGGCGATAGAAACTGTCCCCCCTGCGCAGCGCGAGTCAGGCTTTTACAGCCGCTACTTCCTCGTACCAAAAAAGGATGGCGGTCTCAGACCCATCCTAGATCTCAGACGTTTGAACAAAGCGCTTATGACGCGATCGTTCAAAATGTTAACTACCAAACAAATACTCGCGCAAATTCGCCCGAGGGATTGGTTTTTCTCAGTGGATCTGAAAGACGCTTACTTTCACATTCAAATAGCACCCCATCACAGGCCATTCTTGAGATTCGCCTTCGAGGGGCAGACTTATCAGTACATGGTTCTTCCATTCGGCCTCTCCGTAGCGCCCCGTACGTTTACACGGTGCATGGATGCCGCTCTCGCACCCCTGAGAATGCGGGGAGTGCGAGTATTGAACTACCTCGACGACTGGCTAGTTTTAGCCCATTCCGAGGAACTACTGACGACACACAGATCCTGGATCCTCAGCCATTTAGAATGCCTGGGTCTCACGATCAACACTGTCAAGAGCGCTCTGTCTTCCAGCCAGAGGATTTCCTTTTTGGGGATAGACATAGACTCTGTGACATGTACAGCGCGTCTGACGTCACAGCGCGCTCTCACTATTCAGCATTTAGCCGTGTCGTTCAAAGCCGGGTCTCTTTACCCGCTCAAACGATTTCAGAAAATGCTAGGTCTGATGGCATCAGCCTCTGCGGTTCTCAAACTGGGCCTGCTGCGCATGCGCCCACTACAGTGCTGGCTGAGAGACCGTGTTCCAGCGCGCGCCTGGATTTCCGGCCGCGCGCGCATCAGGGTGACCCACGGCTGCATCACAGCTCTGGCCCCTTGGAAAATAGCCAACTGGTATCAGTTAGGCGTAAGCACGGGCGCTGTCTTGAAATGGAAAGTAGTCTCGACAGATGCATCCAACCTCGGTTGGGGCACCCTGTACGAGGGCAGGTCTGCCTCCGGCCTCTGGTCGAGCCCGGAGCGACTGTTACACATAAACTGTCTGGAGATGATAGCGGTCGAACTATCCCTGAAAGCTTTCCTCCCATTTTTAAAGGGCCACCACGTTCTGGTCAGATCAGACAGCATGTCAGTGGTGGCCTACATAAATCGCAAGGGTGGTGTCAGGTCAGAAACCTTGCACACCCTGACCGAGCGTCTTCTGACATGGGCACATTACAATCTGCGCTCGCTAAAGGCAGCGCATGTACCTGGCATCCTGAACCGGGGCCCGGACATGCTTTCCAGGGCGAATGTTCCCCCTGGGGAGTGGTCTCTTCACCCACAGACGGTTCAGTTGATGTGGAGCATCTTCGGCAGGGCAGAGGTCGACCTCTTCGCCTCAGAAGACAACGCTCATTGCCCAATATATTTTTCAAAGAGCAGGGACGCGCTGGCCCTCGATTGGCCCAGACGCCCGCTTTATGCCTTCCCACCGGTCGCGATGCTACCGCAGGTCATCGATCGGGTCAGGAAGAGCAGATGTGCTATGCTGCTAGTAGCCCCACTCTGGACGACCCAACCTTGGTTCTCCGAGCTGATGCAGCTGTCCAGTACAGCCCCATGTCCAATACCGCTGCGGAAAGATCTCCTCACGCAGCTGAAGGGCGCGCTCTGGCATCCCCACCCCGAACTTTGGGCCCTTCATGTATGGCCCCTCAACGGGTACCCGGGAACCTCCCTGAGGGAGTGTTAAAGACCATTACGGAAGCCAGAGCGCCCTCAACCAGGCGCCTATACGCGCAGAAATGGTCAGTGTTCTCCACCTGGTGTGGGACACGGAACCTAGACCCTCACTTATGTGACGTGACGGAGATACTCTCCTTCCTACAGGAGCGTTTAGATGCGGGCAGATCCCCGTCTACGCTCAAAGTGTATGTGGCAGCCATTGCAGCTTCTCATGCTCCGGTGGCCGGCCTATCACTGGGAAAAAACGAACTGGTCATTCGTTTCCTTAAGGGAGCTCGTCGGATGAACCCTCCCCGACCCCCTTCAATCCCTTCCTGGGACCTGTCTACGGTCCTAGAGGCCTTAAAGGGCCCCCCTTTTGAACCGCTTCAGTCTGTCGATATGAAGCTTCTTTCGTTCAAAAACGCTTTTCTACTGGCTCTGGCCTCAGTCAAGCGAGTGGGGGATTTACATGCGCTATCTGTAAGCGCTGACTGTCTCGAGTTTGGGCCTAATGACTCCAGAGTCATTCTCAGACCAAGACACGGCTATGTCCCCAAGGTGCTCTCAACACCGTTCAGAGCGCAGGTCATCTCGCTGTCAGCCCTTTCCTCGCAAAGCAACGAAAGCAACGCGAGCTTCATCTGCCCCGTCAGGGCTCTTAAAACCTATATTGCGCGCTCCGCCTTATTCAGGAGGTCGGACCAGCTCTTCATATGCTTTGGTGGGCGCACCCGAGGTCTCGCCACCACGAAGCAAAGCCAATCGCGATGGATAGTAGACACTATCTCACTGGCTTACAAATCTAAGGGCCTTCACTGCCCGTTCGGCATCAGAGCCCATTCCACCCGAGGTATGGCCTCGTCATGGGCGTGGTCCTGCGGGATACCACTGGATGATATCTGTGCGGCGGCAGGCTGGGCCTCTCCGTCCACATTTATTAGATTCTATAATCTGCAAGTCCCTGCCCTGCAGGCCAGGGTACTTTCTATATAGACGTGCTAAGCCTTATCACGTCCCCCTTTTTTCGTTCCCTATATAAAGCTCACTAAGGTTGGCTGTTGGGACTGGGATTTCTCCTGCTATAAAGCCCCGAGCTCTCGCCTCGGGCTGTGACAGGTCGAAGTTCCCGAGCACGCACGGCGTTTTACATTGTGTTCCCATAGCGTAAGCTAGCTTACGCAGTACGAGAGTACTCTCGAAAGGGAACGTACTCGGTTACTAACGTAACCTCGGTTCCCTGAGATGAGGGAACGAGTACTGCGTAACCTGCCGTGCTATGTGCTCGGACCGGGTGATCGCTTCAGTCGATTTAAAACCTGATCCCTATGGTGAAGCGGTGGCTTATATAGTTCCAGCCACGCCTATTTTGGCGCGCTCTGACGTCCAATGGGCGCGAAGCGCCCCCATTGGTTCGTTACTCTCCGCCGCCTCACCATAGGTTGCTGCAGTTGCCGCAGCACAGCCAATAAGCGCGCGAGCCGCTTCGCTTGGGTCTGCTGTGCTGCAGCACTGCGTTTTACATTATTTAAAAATTAAGGATAATTTTTGGCTTCATATTCTCGAGAAAAGGGGACCTTTTCCCGTAGCGTAAGCTAGCTTACGCAGTACTCGTTCCCTCATCTCAGGCAACCGAGGTTACGTTAGTAACCGAGTACGTTTTTTTTTTATTGCTGAAGAGTGTTGAACCTTCTTCTCCTGTGTTCTACTGTACAGACGTGAATTTACTTTTCCTTCAGCCTGAGGTTTATTCATTACACTTTTTGGTGTGAAAGGGCTTTTACATTTGCTATAAATAGAACTTCTTATATTAAAAACAATCAAGCCCTGCTCATATTTAAAAAGTAATGTGAAAGTAACGCAAAAGTAATGTAACACATTACTTTCCATAGAAAGTAACTAAGTAACGTATTTAGTTACTTTTTTAGGGAGTAATGCAATATTGTAAGGCATTACTTTTATAAGTAACTTTCCCCAACACTGGTCTGTTCATTTACATCTTATGTCTTATGAACTGAGTAGTGGATGATGCTGATTATTTACTAAATATTTGCTTAAAATGCTCTTCAGAAAAAAAAATATGCCAATGTTTAGGTTTCATATGCAGATTGGATTCATTTTGATTGACAAATTAGTGCACATAAACATACCTGCTGCTAATTAAAAATGCTCCCCTTATTTAATTGATTCTGTAATCATCTGTAGTTTTGTAATGTCTTTCATGTTTCTTCACAGATAAGAGGATTGTGAGGAATGGAAAACATCAATGGGATTGTGGTGGAGAGTTTGATGTTGAAGGAATATATATATATATATATATATATATATATATATATATATATATATATATATATATATATATATATATATATATATATATATATATATATATATATATATATATATATATATATATATATATATATATTTATTTATTTATTTATTTATTTATTTATTTATTTATTTATTTATTTATATATAGTAAACAGTCAACAAACAGCAAAGCAAAGGCTGGAGTGGTGTTTTAGCCTTGGTAGCCTCTGAAAGATGCTCTCACAGGAGCACATGCATCGCTGAACCCACACCTGGACCGCCTCAACCTCCTGACCCTGCCGAGCACGCACCTGTCGATCAACACACAGAGAAACGGGACACAAGCAGTGAGCTTTTCACAGCAGATGAAACAAAGTCAACAGATTTGAGAACGTCTCTTCAGCCCTGAGTTTTAGGTAAACGTGAGTCTGAGATTTACACTGATCCTTCTCTCTCCCATCACAGGAGCATCATGTTTGACCCAGCACCACTCAGATGACATAGATGACAGCCGAAGCCTCTTCTCAACCAGTTCATGACCCAAGGACTTGAACCGACACCTGTGCTGACAACCTTATCACATCACAGAAAAACTGTCTGAAACTCTCTTGTTTTCTTCACAAAAGACTCATATTTAATATGTGTATGTTTACATGCTCATGCACTACAAATCATCTTGCACTGTTCCCCAACCAGGTGCGTGACTTACAGTGTTTCTCTTTGCACATGTATAGTACTATGTGAAGCATTCGTATAATTTGTATTTTTTTTAGTTTATGTATAGGCATATATTTATATATAGTATATTTAAAGTCAAAATCTGTCAATAGGTTAGTTATGTATAGGTATGGTATTTATGTGAAGCATTCGTATACATTTTTTTTATTTTATTTTTTAGTTCATGTATAGGCAAACATTAATATATAGTATATTTATAGTCAAAATCTGTCAGTAGATTAGTTATGTATAGGTACAGTATTTATGTGAAGCATTCGTATAGTTTGTATTTTTATTTATTTTTTGTTTTGTTTCTGTATAGGTAAACATTTATATATAGTATATTTATAGTCAAAATCTGTCAGTAGGTTAGTTGTGTATAGGTTTTTACTGTTTTACTTCATTGTTGTATGTCTGTATTTATGTAGCACCGTGGTCCTGTAAGGTACAAAATTTCGTCATGTCCACAAATATTGCGGAACCACAATAAAGCTCAACTTTACTTGAACTTGACTAGACTTGTGTGTCATAGACAGGTGACCACATAGACAGTTTGTGATCTTGTGGTCACAGGTGCAGATTCATAAGATATTATATACACTGAACACAAAATATGATTTTTTTTAAAGAAGTCTTTTTTGCTCACCAATACAGCATTTATTTAATCAAAGAATATTGTAAAATGTGATTTATTACTGTGATGCAAAGCTGAATTTCTTATTTTTAAATTATTCTTTTTATAATTCTTTTAAAATTATTAAAAATATTTTTTTTTACTAAACATGTTTCTCAACTCAAATAGCTCAGTCGAGATCAGTTTTTAGATTTTTGTCAAACTGGAAAGTAAAGCAAACCTATGGCCTGATCACTCTGTAATAAGACAGCTACGGTCAGTTTGAAATGTAAATAGAACATAACAGCCGCTTTCAAAGCTGCTTTTAAACCATTGCACAGAGTCCGTTTCTGTCTGGCTCTGTTTTTGGAAACAAAATGACAAGCTGAAATCAGTAGTTTTGGTAAAAATACACATTCAAATTTAAAGAGCTTTTGATGACTCTGAGTTTGTGTGTTTTTCAGAACTCTTGGTTGGTGCAATGACTGTCCGTCAAGCCAACAAATGATTGATTTGGACAGCTATACTCTAAACAAGCAGCTTGTAATCAAAGGCTGGTGGACAATGATTTGGACTTTTAACTTTCTTTAGTGGTAATGACCAAAACAGTCACATCAGGGATTGAACACAATCAGATTTGTGCAGTATGTATGTGTGTATGACACCCAGATTAGTTCATGCAAATCCATCCATGCTCTTGCTGAAAACATACATTAACATTCCTCTCTTGCCTTAGCATGTTGCCAATGCCATAAACACATGCAGCTGCAGTAGGTGAAGATATTTGGTGCAGATGATTCGGGGGATTATCCGACAGCTTTACAGATTGCTCAAATGCTGTGTGTCTCTGCATATTGACGACATATTAGTAAAATAAATAAAAAACGATGGGCCGGTGAAGCTGCATGTGGCGCATGGAGTGGTATCAACTTGCCGTCCAGCAGCGCTTTGTTGAAGTTGCGGTAATCCAACAATGCAGAATTATAACAAACCACTATTAACAAACACAAGCTGTTTATTCTCCTTCAAGTCAAAAGAGGAGCGTTTAATATTTCCTTCAGCTTAATTAGAGGAAACGGAGTAGGGATGAATCTAACTCTCAAAGTGAGCTGGTGCTGAGCTCTATCCGTTTTATTTGGCGTCATCCATCAAAGGAATCTGTTAAGACAGGTTCAATAAGAAAACAGGATGCGGATATCAGAGCATCGGTGTGTGTGATGAAAGACATCAGTCAACGAAGACGACAGAGATGTCACACATCAAACTAACGTGTCAGTTTTATGAGGGGGTGTTTATACTTTTGAAGTCACATACATACAATCAATCTGTTGCATAGGTCGCCAGAGGCGACGCAAATCAAATGAGCTGGTGATCAAAATATGGCTGACATTTATCAATCACAAAGTGCAGCACACAGGTGTAGATGCACACCCAAACAATTAAGCTGAATTAAACACATGCATGCCTAGTTTTAATGCAGAAACACACAAACCTTTGAAGGGAATACATGTCAAACATTTTATAATGCAGTGGTTTTCAAACTGGGGGCTGAAAGGGAAAAGCCATCTCGAACTGTCTTTTTCAATATTTTCCAGGTTGAAATGAGATCTATCCGCTGGCCTTCCATCTGATCATCCAAGTTTGGACCAGCTATTGATCTGGAATCAACCATGTAAAGTAAGCTTAGCTTTCTTCATTTGCTCCTCACTTTTCCATTGAATACCTACATTATTATGCACTGGTATTGGTAACCTCTGGCAATGCAAAACTGATGCCTAATTTAGCAGACTAATATAGCCCTGAGTAAAGTGAAACACCAAGAGAGAAAATGAAGGTTTTATAGGCCAGAGCAATTTGAGAACCTGCTCTCTGATTGGATGAGACAGCCATGATGGATGAGGGGAGTCAGTATGGTAATACTCATCTGTTTAGCTAACACGGTTCCATAGTACCTGAGTGCTTTAAAAAGCTACAATGAGTGGATGTTTTATTCTTTATTTTATGTTTGATTGATTGATTGTGTTCTGTGGTTTGTTTGCCTTATTAAAAAGAGGGGGATGAGATGGTTAATATATGTTTCTGTACTCCTGAGGTTTGATAAAACTTTGCGGTGATTTTGTGGTGAGTCAAACTTTGATCAAGGAAAGGGGCATAACAGCTCATTTAAGTGCTCATATGAAACAGAACTCGATAAGCAAAAGTAATATCAGAAGTTTCAGTGACATAATCACACTTCTGGTGGATGAAAACTCCTCCACCCCCACCGAGGCACATGAAAACAGAACCTAATTTCTGTCTGAGTGAAGTCTGTGTTCGCAGAGGGAAATATCAGTCTACATATGAGGGCAGATGTCCCTTTCTTGCTGTCAAGCTGCTGTCCGTTTTGTTCTGATATAAATGAGTCAACACTCCTAAACTGTAATATTTCTTGAACAACAGCCAGATCTCTCACACCTCCCTCTTTCTTTCTGACTTTATTTCTCTGTTCTTCACTTTTTCTCTCTGTCTTTCTCTCCTTGGGAATCAGGGTCTGCACAAATATGCATCTGCAGAATATATGTATTTGACAAAGTTTAGAGTCAGTATGATTTTAGTAAGATCAGTAAGGTTTTGAAAGACATCTCTTAAGCTTACCAAGACTGCATTTATTTGAGCAAAAGGTTAACAAAATTTGAGTAAAACTGTAATATTCTAAAATATTATTACAGTTTAAAACAACTGGTTATTTTAATATATATTAAAATTTAAGCTAATTTATTACTGTGATAGCAATGCTGTATTTTCAGCATCATTACTCCATTACTCCATCGACTTACAGACGACAGAACTGGAAGTGCTAAAAAGACACACATTTGCTTGTTTTATTGGCCTACAAAAATATGTCATCCTTGTAGCACTTTATTAAATAGTACTGTAATGTAATGGTCTGGTGACTATCCCCAAGGTGGCCATAGAGTTACATTCAACTGTCTGTGCCAATAACCCAGATGAAACCTGTTGTTCTGTCATGACAGTAGTTGACTTGAAAGCAAGGACTGACTGTACAAGAAGACTCATTATTGAGTTTACTCAATAACGCTGATGCTAAGAAGGCTATGTGTATATGATGTACCTGTTCTAACACATTTTGGAACTCAATGACACTTGCAATTGTGCTGGTGGAGCCGGAGGTGTTCAAGCAGAGTAGTTTCAAGCTTTCTTCTGAATGCACATAAACCCATTTATATTCTCCCACACACATCCGTAATGAAAACACACCACTCCATAAGCTAAAATGTAATGAATACATTAAGATATCAGCTAATTTCTCACCCACCTGAAGGATTTAGCATTTTTCCATAGCTTCCTCTACACGAGGCCCTCAATGCGGCTCTCCTGCACTTTTATAACCAACAATAATATACAAGCACTTAGCGTGGGAATATCATCTAAACACTCTGAACCCTGCTGGAATAATAAGCCATCAGAAAGCTTTAAATTAACATGCCACCCCACACACACACACACACGTAAAACATAGCATAAACTGAACTGTTCGCATCTCAGGCGCCCTTTTCTGAGATCTCCTCCACCTTTAATTGCATTTAACACTGCTGGATGCTTCTTTTTTTCTCCTTCTTTGTCCTCTTGTTTCTGTGAGACAGCTTTACCCATGACAAGTTAAAAGCCCGACCGGAGAACGAAAATGGTGCCAGTCCTTTTGTCTCTCTGGAAGATGGAGCCCGCAGTATGCTGTTTGAAAATCAGCCTACAGCACAGGAAATCCATAAGAAACAGGGAAAATCTCTCTGATCACACTCCATCTATTTGCTATTGTCATTCACAGGCCATTGGCTCGATGATTATCGGCATCACATTCAATGTGTGCCTGCCGTGCATCAATGATGCAAGATTCATGTAAATCAGTCATAAAAACAAGGTGTGAGATTCTGACAAGCGAGAGAATGAAATGAAGCAGTATTTCTAAATTCATTTGGCACATCCTCCTGTGGTTTGTTGTTTTATTTTAAAAAATGCGTCCCCTGTTGACACCAATCTGTTCACCAATTTCCTTATTTGTCTCTTCGAAGATGAGCGCAAATGAATGAGTTATGCAGCGGCTGCCACCAAATCAAAGATACAAAACTGATCGCTTGTTTTCATAAAGCTAACCAGTCCATACAATTAGTGTGCACCAAAGACCTGATTTTCAAAAAGCTAGAGTGTTTCATACATTGAGAGACAAACAGACAGGGAGACTAGGAGCGGAAAGACAATTTAAATGAAAGCCATTCTTTCATTTCCAGTCTAAGCTGCATGTTTAATGTAGCCCACCAACAATCTGCTTCAAACCTTATAGATGTCATACAGTCTCAAAGGGACTGGCAATGCACCAAGAAGAGCTCACTGATATAGGATAAGTGGTACAGTTGCAATTAACATGAAATGAGGGCAAAAGCAGTCTTGACATTGTCTCTAAAGCCCCTTTCACACTGAGATTCTGGATAATACACATGTAATGTGTCCCGGCAATTGTTTTTTGGTTCATTCACACTGCTAGTGATTTCCCGGAATCTGTTCATGCGTTCACACACACAACCCTTAAAGGTCCCGTAATGACACATGACATCAGGATGTGACGTGTAATGTACTAGTCGAAAATGCTAGGCCGGGGGGAAGGACAATTAGCAAAGCGAAAGTGTTTTCATTGCTTTATAAACACAGCAGCTGATCAGCTACTAGGGGCATTGTTGTTTATGTATAAAGCTTCTTTCAAACAGAAATTCCGGAAAATAAACGGATACTGTGTCACACGATCGTTTGATTGTGGTTCGTTCACACTGCCAGTGACTTTCCGGAATCTGTGTGTGCATTCACACACATCACTTAAAGCTCCCATGAAGACATGTGACATTACGATGCGAACGATCTCAGCTTCAGTGTGGATAGTGAGGAGCTAACTGATCTCTGCTTGATTACAGTTTGCACATATTTTTCCATCGCGAACATTGATCTGCCTTCAAAACTCCCAGTAAAAGAGTCGCACTATAACGTGCGTCATTACTATGACACACACTTTGTAGCATTTGGTTCTGGCATTTGTTCACACAGAGCTCGTTCCAGGACTGAACCCGGCAATGTTACTATAGGTCCCCAACCCAGGATCGATCCCGGAATCAATCATGGGACATGTTTGCGTTAAAACAGAAGGCATTCCGGCAATTTTCTAGGACCAGCATGCCATGTTAAAGGGGATTAATTGACCTTTCGTAGGGAGCATACATGACAGGAGATTTGACCAATCATAACATTGAATATGGCATTTTGTCCGACAAACAAATTAGACAGGAGAGTAGATAAACTCTGATGGACTTAAAATTGAAATTTATTTAAAAAATAAATAAATCAATAAAAAAGGCAAAATTTGAAAGCTAAGACTAAAAAAGTTTCATGGTTCTAGCAGCATCAACTCTGGCTTGTCTTTCTGCACAGCAGCTATCATTCAGAGACTGAAGACTGAATACCATTCACACACACATCCACAGTGTAATGCAGAGCTGGTACTTCATCTCAATCACTCACCAGCTCCTTAAACCATGTTTCTGTTCCAGAACCAAGTGGGCTGCCTCTTATCTGCTGTCTTCATAGTTCAAGATCTACCTTCTCCAACAGCATCCTAACCTAAACAGAACCAGAAGTGACTGAAGTGAAACATAGTGCAGCAATCAAGGGGTTAAGGTTTGCCTGGTTAGCATGGCCCCCGAATGCAGAGCGAGGAGCATTTATTCTGGAAGACACTGATATGTGGAGACACAGCAGGTTGATTTTATTGTGACCTTTACCTGAAATTGCCATCCGTTATATTTCTGAGGTATGGAAATGCAAATTATTCAGTGAGAGAGATGATGCAGGCACATTTCATCTGTTACAGAAAGCAAAAGAGGAGGTAAGGTGGTCAAACAGGAATAGGACAGACAGCAGACTGTCTTTCATTCTTGTTCTTCTGTCAATCATGTTATTTCTGGTCTTTCCCTGATCTGCTATAGGACAAAACACCTGCAAAGCTAATTTCCTGTGATACACCAAACACCAGTGGCTGTATCTCAGACTGCTTCATGGTCTCATCTGGCCTTCATTATCAGTGATATCTCAGGGAGAGAGAGAGAGAAAGAGAGAGAGAGAGATGGGAGAGGGTAAGACAAGGATCTGTGGAAAAGGACAGATGGTGCTGAATAAAAACATACTCTTTCATTTTGATTTTCACTTTGAATCAAAAGAATTAGGAAATGTGGAACTGGTCTAAGACCATTTCTCTCACACTGCTTTTCTGCTTATTTGTCACTTTATCTCAGAGTATAAAGCTTTATTGGCATGATTGTTGACAATTACAATAGTCAAAGAAAGCAAAGTGCTTGAAGTATAGTTATATACAAATAAACAAGGAAAAATTCAAAGAAATATGATATAATTAAAATATATATGTAACGTATGTTATATATATCTGATTGGCTGAGGGCGTTTTCCAGGAGTGCAATATTCTAGTGATAACAGAACTCCAACAGCTTCACTGTTTTCTCACAGAGAGTATCATGGCTGAACGCCCAAATTCACTGTGATTTTATAAATAATACTGCTTTTGTTTCACGGAATGTAGTTTAGGAGTTTTCAGGAAAGAATATAATTTAGACTTCAAAAATGTGTTAGTAATAGGGTTGGTAAACTTTTTTTTTTAAGGAACCAGAACCATGTGCAATTACTACATTTCGGTTCCGAAAACGGTTCTGGTGCGACACGTGACCAAGCACTGTGAGAAGCATTGCGCTGGCGTTTCCCATAAAGGATGTCACAAACCAAATAACAGAAATGCCACCCTGCCTTTTTAATTACTGAGCACATTGTTTCCAATGACGTGCACTCCACAGACGTGTCACGTCGCATCTTTAAATGCCGAACACATCGTTTCCTTCGACCTAACCCTAACCCTATTACATTATTACATTAATATAGTCATTAATGTACATACTGACTTCAACTTGGACCACTAAATAAACAGACTGCTATCGTTATGTAAGTATGAGGGTTAGATTATTTAGTGTACAGGTGGAAAAATGTGGAAACCACTCATTGCATCACACCATCTCCTGACTGCATTATTATTTGTAAATTAGGGAGTGCACGTATACTGTACATGGTTATAACTATAACAGTTTATATTTTATTAATTTAGGAAAATGAACAAGTGTCTTAGGGACTATTTGCCCAACCAGCTTATTCCTGCTTGAAAAGAAAAATGTTATTTATAATGTAAAAAACATCAACTTTTAGCTTCTAAAAAGTTAACTATTAAGTTAACTAAAAGTTAACTAAAAAGTTAACTAAAAACATAACTATTAGCTTAACTTTTGAGCATATGCTGATTGATGGACTAGCATTACTCAACATTACTTAGTACGTACCTTCCAGGAACACTACATTCAAGGAAGGCAAAATAGTAAAAAACATAATAGTTCATTTTAATGGAGCCAAATTTCTAACTTTACCCAACCCTACTTATGCAGATCCATATACCTTACAGTAATATATATTGAATTTTGACATTGCCAACCTTTAAATGAAGTTGACAGTAAGTAATTAACAGTTTTGAGCATTGAGTAGCTGAGTATTGTGTATTTTTCCTTACCACTATTTTTTGAATAGTTGTTTAATGATTTTAATGGAACCGGAACTGAAACCATTAGGCAGAACCGGAACTGGAACCGGAAAATTTCGAACGATTCCCGACCCTAGTTAGTAAAGATAATGCCTATTTAAAAATTTGCTTTAATGTTTTTGGAGATGTGAGCTCTGGGACGTCAGTGGCCATTCAGCACTCACAATCCTACTGAGAGCAGCCTCACCTCGGCCAGTTCTTTGAGAATTTGCAGCTAGCTCTCAACATAGTTTCAGATTTACCTACTCTGAAGAGCAACTCCTAACAGCTAAATTTTCACGGGACAAAAACAGCCTAAACATTGAGAAACTATGAATTTTCAAATGTGTCTATATTAATGTGGACATAGCCTTATTGGCCTGAGTCGAAAGAGCCTACTCCACGATTCCTATGATATCCTGTTCCCTAGATGTGATCCTTCTGATCCCTTTTTAATGTAAGTTGACAATGTATTGTGCCCTAGCAAGCACCACTTACAAAATAATGGAAATAAAACAGAATATAATAGGAATCTCCCTCTCTCAGACACATCAGTAGACAGTCACTCTGCATCTAATTGTTACCTTTCATTTCTTCTCACCTCTCACTTCTTTTATTACTTTTTTCTTTCTTATTTATTATATTTTTCAACACCTACCAGATTTCTGTGGCAGGGATTCATTAAGTACAGACACTAATTTGGTTTTAATTGATTAACTAGAGACACCAAGACCTGCTTGCAGGAGCTTTTAATTATACATACAGTTTGGATGAGAGCAGTAGAATACAAATTTTCCTCTTATTTGGTTCAACTGGGCTTTTCAAAGGATATTCGAACGCTCACAAGTAATGGGTTATTGATGTTTCAGAAAAGATTAACATGTCAGGAAGTGGGAAGCATTTAAAAAGAACAATGTAACTTTTAAGAATAGCCTTTACGAAAAGTATAACCATGGTATTTTTAAGTGTAAAGGACCATACAAGCTGTTTTTTTATAAATTAATAAGTAAATAAATGTGAAAATAAATATGCATACATAGATGCTGTACTTAAAAACATGCATTTGTAATTCAGTGAAAATAAATTATCTTCCCATGAATTCTTTGCGGATACAGCGTTAATCATGTTTTACAGTATTAGCTGGACCTCCAGAGTCTGTCAAGCCCACGGTCCCTTGCGCCACATCACTGTGCGTACATAATAAAAATTTCAGCTTTTATTGATGGTGTGGCCTCACTGGGCCTGTCACTTCATGAGTTAGCCTAAAGCACTCTACACGTCTTCCTGTAATGAAATATTTACAATCAGAGCTGATATGCGAGATGACTGCCCGCTGTAGCCCCTTGGTAATTATTTGAGTCCTTGGGCAAAAGACAAAAAAGATTCTTGGAATATGAAGAAGATTGTATTTTTTATTAATATTATTATATCAGAATCCTGGGATCTGGCTGACTGATTAGATAGCACTGTGCTGCTGTAATGATTTAGGAGGCTTTCAAAAACAGCTAGAGCTGGGCTCCTTTGGAAAGCTTAGGGGCCACAAAACGGCCGTAGCCTCAAGGGCCGAACACCTATTTTATACTATACTTAATACTTATATATATTATATATATATTGTTGCTGAAACAAGTAGGCTATGTGTTCTGTTTGGTGTGATGAAAAACATATGGTGCAGTATGATAATTTTATTTGATGGTATCAGTGCATATTATGACCTGTTTTGGCTGGAAATTCAACCTAGAATATGTTTTACATGTTAAAACTATA
Source organism: Carassius carassius (assembly GCF_963082965.1). Lineage (NCBI taxonomy): Eukaryota > Metazoa > Chordata > Actinopteri > Cypriniformes > Cyprinidae > Carassius > Carassius carassius. Next base: position 5,095,856 of record NC_081774.1, on the reverse strand, counting down.
CAAAAATGTACTAATGTAGTTTATTTTTCTTTCACAATCCAATATTTCATGGACATTTTAATGGGAATTTGATGGATTAAATAAAATTTAGCAATTAAACACATTAAACTCAAGCAAAAAAAAAAAAAGCAAAAAAAAAGAGGATAAATTGGTTTTGATGATCCACATTCAAGACTATTGTTTAAAAAAATGATGTTTGAAAAGACTTTTATTTAGCAAGGACACGTTAATTGATCAAATGTAAAGATATTTAAAATGTCACAACATATTTTTATATCAAATAAATACTGTTCTTTTCAATATTAATTTTCATCAAATAATCCTGGGAAAAAAAATTGTGACTGAACGTAAGATGAATTCTATATGACAAGATGTGACTTTGCTTGGCAAAAAAAGCCATACACACCTTGCAATTAAACCGTTTACATTAGACAGAGCCTAAATTACTCACATTGTAATAATTAAGCTGTTTACAATAGAAGCATTCATCTGCCATACAGTTTGCGCAGTGCTGTATTTTTCAATTACTTTGGCTGTACCATGGTATAAACAGTAGGTTAAAGCAAACAACAGTTGGCACTACTGTTGCACGTTATAGCCAGACCAGCTCATTATCAAAATGCTTCTATCAAAACATATGTTCGTAAAACTGCAGTTAGTGATTCAAATTATGACAAAATCACATGAGCCACATGAAATGGCACATGTTGAACAAGACCACTGAACACTGAAGCCACTGAAGACCTGAGGTGAGGTCTTGAAATATTGTAGCAGAGAAAAGAATTTGTGAACACTTCTTATAATTGTTTTTTCTTTCATTTTATACCCACATTGATATGCTAACAGAAGTTGTGTCAAGTTTATAACAGCTTAAAAATGCAATGCTCATGGTGTAAGGCACTTTAAAACAATGATTAAACAGTCATGCATGTGTAATAATGCCAGTGGAATAGTGTGTTAGAAAGTGATACAGCTTTAGTAATGTGCCACAGTTTTATTCTATTGGTCATTTCCAAAAAACTAAATTGTCACATTCATCAGTTGACTGGAAGAGACAATTTAGAATAGTATGTAATACTTTATTTCAGGCCTCAAGAATAATCTGCAGTAAACAAACTTGAAGAAAAATGAACATTCCATAATGGCTCAGCCAAAAGTATAGTTGCCACATCTCTCTGTGCCTGTGGATCTTCCTGTTCTCACTCGTACCTGCTCGTAAACTCCTCTTATTTCTCCAGCAGAGACAGACAGCTTGCCTTTATAATCCCTCCAACTAAACGCAGAGAGTTCCATGAAGATCATCTTCTGAGACACAGTTTGTCCTGCTTCAAATCCACCAAAGCACAGAGCAAGTCATTAAAGTCCTGTGTCCACAGAGAGCTGCAGAATCGGTGCATTAATAATTTGCGGAGGTGCGGTGAACACTTCCAGGAGTGTATGTAAATGATAGGGAGAGAATAGACTGGCAGTATTAATATTGCATTTGTTCTGCATTGGGTTTATTAGTCAGACGGGAAGCTAATGAGCCTCTTGCACCCAAAGCTGTCAAACACTCAGCCCTTAATTCAAGCTGGAGAAGAGACTCTTTCACTCAAAACACTTCCTGCTTCTGAATCATGGCTCACGCTCATTAGAGAGTATATCGATTAAATGATATTAGCTGACAAAGTTATTAAAAACTTTATCTAACTTCAGATTAGTGCTTGGATTCATCAGTTTCACACATTTCTGTGGCAATATCTCAAAATGCTTCACTCTTTTAAAAACAGGAGTGGATTGATCGTAGAGGCTCTACCCTGAGGAAAGTTTTGTTGCTCAGACATTGCTCTTTTAAAGTTTAGGAGACTTAATGGAGTTCTTATATGTATTTAATAGGAGTGTCATTGGGTTTTAATCATCAAACCCAAGCAAAACAGATTTTTATTTAAGTAAATTGCATAACCATTCTTGAATAAATTATTGGATTAAAATCAATGGCTGACTTTTTTAAACAAATGATTTATGAATGCTTTACACAGAAAATGATTTCCTTGTGTTTCATGAATAAGGCTTCTCACAGTCTCATAGGTTTCAGTATAATGAAATAAGCAGAATCAAATAGAAAATACCCCATTTATACCTGATTTTGTTTAAATATCCATTCAGGAGATCCAGCCTTAAGTGTAAAATATTTTGTGACCATTAAGGCTAGGTTGAAAATATTGATTTCTCGATTTTAATCAATTCTCATTAAAAAAATAAAATGCTGTTTTCAGTTGATGTGTGAACAAAACTTAATGAAACTTTATTTGTAATGCACCCCACCTCCCATCTAATAAATCTAGAGTAGAAACATAATTGTCATTAAAAATTACAATAAGTTTTTATTATAAAACTGCCTTATTAATTGCATGTTAAATGTTGGTTTATGCATAAATATTATGGTTTATTTATCTTTTTTTTCTTTCTGTACAGCTTATAAATTATGAGAGATTAAAAATATATATTGACAAATACTGTACCTGATACACACACACACACACACACACACACACACGTATATATACACAGAAGATTGGTACACTTTATTCATAAAGGGATGGACATGGTCAGATCAATACTCAGGTGGCTGTGGCGTTTAAACAATGCTCAATTGATACTAAGGGGCCCAAGGTGTGCCAAGAAAATATCCCCCACACCATTACACCACCACCATCAGCCTGAAGCATTGAGACAAAGGAGGATGAATCCATGCTTTCATGTTCTTTACGCCAAATTCTGACCCTACCATCTGAATGCCCCAGCAGAAATCGAGACTCATCAGACCAGGCAGCATTTTTCCATTCTTCTATTGTCCAATTTTGGTGAGCCTGTGTGAATTGTAGTCTCAGTTTCCTGCTCTTAGTTGACAGGAGCAGTACCCAGTGTGGTCTTCTGCTGCTGTAGCCCATCTGCTTCAGGGTTTGACGTGCTGTGCCTTGTGTGTCTTGGTTGTAACAAGTGGTTATTTGAGTTACTGTTGCCATTCTATAATCTCTAACTAGTCTGCCCATTCTCCTCTGACATCAACAAGGCATTTTCGTCTATACAACTGCCCCTCACTGGATATTTTCTCTTTTTCGGACCATTCTCTGTAAACCCTAGACATCGTTGTGCATGAAAATGCCAGTATATCAGCAATTTTTGAAATACTCAGACACGTCCGGCACCAACAACCATTCCATGTTCAAAGTCACTTAAATCCCCTTTCTCCTCATTCTGATGCTCAGTTTGAACTTCAGCAAGTCGTCTTGATCACATCTAGATGCCTAAATGCATTGAGTTGCTGCCACGTGATTGGCTGATTAGCCATTTGTTTTACCAAGCAATGGGCTAGGTGCACAAGATGGCGCCGGTGAGCTTCAGCGACGCGAGTGTGTGCATACTTATTTCCGGTCTTGCGACGCTCGCATTGACTGTAAGGGAAACTTACATACGAAACTTGGCTAGATGTATATAATTAATGATTTTCAAATTTAACAGCCGATAGTGGTATATCAAAAACATGGGGAAACAACCTCCCTACATTTTTGCGTACCTCTGTGTGGAAATTCATCAAGATACAACGCGGAGATTGCTATTTTCTTCTGTTGATTTTACGGATCAGCGTCAGGTCAGGTCCACAGGGATTTCTTCTTTCGAACACAAACCACTCAAATATGCAATACTTTTCATTTTCAAAGAGCTGGTTTTGTTCTGACTGTTATGTAAGATCAATGTTTCTGACTGTCAAACAAGACGCACAGAGATTTCTGATAAAGCATGTTTTATTAACTTTATTTGATAACATAATTTATAACTAACTGTACAATTAAACGTAATATAATTATGGTAGGTTTGCCTTAAATAAAAGATCGCTGTTTGCATTCATGTGTGTTTTTATCTATGTTTATTTGTTTTGTGAAAGATCTGCAGCATAAATCATTATCTGTCTATGAGCAGCTTGGTATATTGTTATTCTTTTGCATTAATTATCAGATTAAACAGATATTAAAATTAGTCACGTATTTTTTACTGTGTAAAATAATAAAATATGTTGTGAAAATAACGATGAAACAGACTGATGTATGTGTACAATTGAGAAATGCATACTTCTGAAGATAAATCGCAGCCCACGTCTCACGAGGTAAATATTTAATATAAAAAATAATAATAATAATGCAAACATTTTAGAGAAATAAGTAATTTATACATTCACATATTTGGTAAGATAAAAATACATTATGTAGCGGTGTATACACACCATGAGTTCAACTTTCATCTCGTGAACAGTAGGGAACATTAGTGTATTTAATTCATTCACCAGACCCAAACATAACACTAGTTTCAAATCCACTGGCTCAGTTAACATTTATAGTATAGTAATAATAGCAGTGTATATCTTATTTGCATTTGAAGTGATATTATAAATCCTGTAAACATATAGAAGGTAATATTTGGACTTCTCCGGTTCTCTGCACTGATGTTTAGCACAACCGGAAATATCTACGCACACACTCGCAAGACCGGAAATCCAAGATGGCGGAGATATGCAACTAGCCCATTGAACAGGTGTACCTGATAAACTGGCTGTAAGTGTGTATATATATATATATATATATATATATATATATATATATATGATTAATTATTTTAATCAAATCTTGAAATTTGGCTTAACACCCAGGTGGTGATCAAAACAATCAAATACAAGAATTATGACAATAATTGGTCAACATTAATGCATCCTAATATCCTGGGGTGCATTTTCCAAAACTATGGTTGCTAACTAGGTTATCATCTTTGTTGGTTGCAATGCAATTTCCCATTGCCAACCAACTAAGTGGTTTTGGGAAACGCACCCCTGGACAACAATAAAGCACTGCCTACTCACCTGTCAATCAACAAGGTTCTAAAACATTTCCAGTTATGTGCAATAAAGCAAGATTTTTTCATGTAAAGCACACTCATCCTAAACATTATACTTGACTATAATAATTATAAAGATTCACATTTACATTTCAACATTACATTTATTTTTTAACATTTGTTTTAAGTGAAGTGTAAAGCCACAAAATCAAAAGAGCCTCCCCTAGAAATCTAGTCACAGGTGGTCACAGGAGACACTTTCAAGATGCATTTGAGATGCATGTTGCTGCCAGGTGTAAACAAGTAGTTTTGGCTGAATGATCAGAACAACTGAGATGGATCTTATCACCAGATGTAAACTGGGCCTTAGAGTATAGAGCTATAAAACTATAGTAGACAACATAGCTCAAGCAGATTTTGGAAGAATTTGTTGACAAATGTTTGTGTTTATATTGAAATCTTAGACTTTACTTGCAGCTTTTGACATTTGGCCAAATCTGAACACACCATTTGTGACATTATCTCATCTAAAACTCTGGGAGAGGTGCTTTGAAATGCAAAAACTAACAAGCTATTGAAGTGACCTCATTTGTGATTTTCTTTCTACAGGCATACATGATGATTACACATGCAGAGATGATGCAGGAGGAAGAGTGAAAGCGTCCTCTGTTTATCAGCAAGTCTGGCAAGAGCTCCAGTCTCCAATCTGAATCCAGACGTCTCCTGCAGCTGAATCACGCCAGTGGGATTATGGGATTCCTCACAATGAAAGAACAGATTTAAACATACCCTTCTATTCTTCATCATCATGGCGGAGGCCTCCAACCCCACAGGTGGTGAATTAAATCTACGGTGAGATCACAGATGGGGTTGTCCCAACTACTTACACAAACTATTGAACATGTGTGTATACCCATATTTATTACTGTTCCTGGACTTGTGTTAATGACACTTCCATCAAGTGGGCTGAGCAGAGACAGATGGGCCCTTTATGAGTCTACTTTTTGAACAGGTTTTTCCACCTTGCAAGTTTTTCTCTTTTTAAAGAGAGTTGCTATGCTACCGTTTAAAAGTTTGGGGTCAGTAATATTTATTTATTTATGGTTTATTGTAAGTCTATAAATGTTTTCATACTATCTTTTGATGTAGATGCATCCTTTTGTGTTTGCTTTTTATGTTTAGTGTGAAAGTGGGCTTTTCTTTTAAAGCCACACGCCATCTAAGTGCATTTTTTAGTGTAGTGGATGATTGACAGTTGTTTGACAGATCTTAATCTCAGGTCTAAACGAGGTCTTGTGGTGAACAGGGAGTGGATGTGGTTCTACCATTTGTCATGCAAAGATTTTCTGTCATTTACTGACATCTAAAGAGGATCGAAATCTGTAGATTGACATGGAGTTGTTGTTAAGACATGAATTCGGTTATAGGTACTTGTGTTGGGTTTTGAAATGCATTGGGAATTGAGTGTGTGCTAGAGAACCTTGAGTTTTCTTTAGAGCAGTTTAAAGATCATCGAGTTGTAAACAGAATTTGCCAGACGAGTCCCTCTGGTACCGGAGTCGTCGGATCACCAGATGTCCGCAGACGCACCTTTTCATGTCCCCCTAAAAGCAGTACCCTCGAGCTGTCATTCTGGAAACTTCTCTTCTTTTTTTTTTAAATTCAGCGAGTTGTGAATTAATAACATAACTATACGTGCCAGTCTTCTTTCACCATACCAATCACAGATTTGACATTACTGTAGGGGGAAAAAAGAGGTTTAGCATCTCAAGTGGAATAATTTCCATATGTATGTATAATACGCTGATGAATTCACATTCTGCGCTCGAGTCAGATGATGAATAAAACCTAATAAAAATGTCACTCTCCTGCTTAAACTCTGTAGCTGCCACAGGCCCACCCAGACTGTTTCTAAAAACCACTATTGATACCTTTCTATTCAGCGTGTCCCTGACTGACATGATGCAATTTATTTATGACATTTTATTTTGGACTATTGCCATTGTAAATATACAGCACTGAGCCAAATGCTTGCCTTTGAGGAATTAATGATCCGTTAAAGATACAATATCCTGTTTCTGCCACTCACGATGATTGAGCCAAGGTGGAATCAATTTCATCTGTCAAATCTTTCTCGAGCAGCTGAAAAGTGCTCTTAAACATGCTGAAATGCAGTTGGAAATGAGTCACCCGTGAAGCCACTAACAGCACCCTCTGGTTTTGCTCTTCAGACAGGCTTTGTGTTTGTGCATTTGATTCTGTAAAAAGTCCCAATTTATTCATTATCCATAAAACACTTACAAAAATGTTTTTATTGGTTTTCCTGCATGTCGTGACCCTTTAGCCACACCGGAGAAGCGTGAATGTGAATCTAAATGCGTTGTTAAATTATTGCAATATTATACATTGTGTACACCAAATGGATTCAGCTGACAAAAAGCTTACTCAGCTTGCTTGATGCTTTCTTTCTTTCTTTCTTTCTTTCTTTCTTTCTTTCTTTCTTTCTTTCTTTCTTTCTGATTGATTGATCTTTAATCAGTTCTTGATTTTGCTAATCAACCTTATCTAGAATAGTTTTACAAGACAACTCTGTAGTATAATGAAAAAAAGAAAAAGGAAAAAAAAACTCTCTTGTTATATAGCAACTCTGTACTGAACCTACACTAAAGCATTTTATCATTGGGAAATTTGTATAGATAGTGTCATCAATTATATTCTAGCATTTATTCATTTATTTTTTTTATTATTAATAATAATTATTTTTTATTGTAATATTGTTTATCATTATAACATGATATAATTGAAAGTATGTATAAATAAAACAATTGTGATTTGTGTTTCTTCTTTTCAGACAAAAATGAACACTAAATGTTTTCTTGAATGGGCTGGAAGTGGACAGTCAGCTGTTCCATATGACAACAACAAGAAAGGTCAGAGTGTTTTTTTTATGCTTTTAGGAACAGTAATGAAGAACCCATGATTATGATTCAAGTTTTAGTTAAGTTTTTAGGAAATCCAAATGTATAAATACATAAACAAATCAGAGAAATATTATTTTATTAAAGAAAAATAGTTTTATATGGCAGTTTTGCTTTTTTAAAAAGATATTAAGACTTTAATAATGGAATTTAAAGATTAGAATTTGTTGAATTTTTATTAAACTTACATAATTACCACAGTAATATTTTTAATTGTTTTTAAACATGTACAATGCTAATATCATGTTTTACCCAACCAAAAAAATAAAATAAAAATAAAAATAAATAAATAAATAAATAAAAACAAAAAACCTTCCTGTGAGACTGATATTGTACCATTTTACATTTAATATTTTTTATTAAACACAGGCCGTAAAACCCAAAGGTATTTTTGAAAAACAAGTGTTTTTTCTCTATTTTGGCTACATATTTTCTGTGAAATGTTATTAAAGATTAACATAACTATATTCTGTTTTAACATAAAATTGTAACATTAAAAATGTAATTTATATAAATAAATAATATAAATGTAATAATGAATTTTCAGCATCATTACTCCAGTCTTCAGTGCCACATGATCCAAAAGAATTCATTGTTATATGACGATGCTAAAGAAAGATTTTCTAATGCTTATTTTTAGTTGTTGAAATCATCATCTTCTCTGAGATACAGACATTTTGTGTGAAAAATGTCAACATTTTATTGCTGTCAAGTTATTTTGGGACCCCGCTTGTCAATATTTAATACTAAAATGATGTCCATTCTTTTCTTATGCCTTCCTTGGGCCTCTCAAAAGTCTGTATTCCCCAGGACACAAACCCATTTAAGGGTTAATATGCCGTACAGCTCTCTGAACCGTCAGGGCGTCATTACCCAATTGTGCTTTGCTTTCCCTCCTACGCTGTTGTGTGTCCTCTGACTGACGCTGAACTACTCTAGAAGACTAGAGGACCCTAATCAGGGTCATTTGGGCAAAATATCACTGCATCATCATGTTGCTGTTGTCATGGCAACTGCATCCACTTCACATACAGGATGCAGCGGGACCTGATGTTCAGGGTTTTCCTTTTTTTTATTTTTTTTTTTTTTTTAAGTGCTTTAGTGCACATCCGATCTGATGTGTTCAGTGATTGTGAAACGTTGAGACAGTTTATTAAACATCCAATCTCCTCTCAGAGGCACAGCGGAAAAGTTCATTTCCAAGAGAAGGCCCTTAAAGATGGAATATTAATCAGGTTGACATAAATATGAGACATGCATACTGTATATGTGGATGCTCA